>NC_079458.1:13612134-13754634 GCF_903798145.1 Danio aesculapii
AACAGTGGCTTGTGGGCCTCTTTCTGCCAGTCTGACACAATGAGCACAAGCCTGGCCGGCTGTTAGTTTTACTAGGTCACCAGCAAACACATTTATCCTTGAGGTGAGCCTGGTGCTTCAGGGAGGGCGAACACAATGGCGAACTTGTCAAAACTGAATTGAGCTGAGCGCGGGAAAAAAAAGCGCGCGGTGTTTGTCCGGAGAGCGGGAATCTTTCGGGACGAGCGATTGAGCGACACAAAATGTTTACAAAGGCTGTCGGTGCATTTTTTCCCACAAATCTGCTACCACAGCAGAAATGACCCCGGCTGGAGAGGGGTTTGTTAATATTTGAGAGGAAGAAGGACCGGTTGCTAATCAAACACACTCAGGATGAGACCATGCTGTGGAGAAATTGTGGTATTTTAAGTGATGTGCGGTCAGGTATGTGTGACTAAAAACTGAGGCTGTAGATTATTTACTTTGCTCGTTTACAGTACAGTATGCTAGTAGCTACACTTGTGTTCGCAGTAAATAAAAACAGCAACTGTGTGATAATTAAAAATAGGTGATTATGAATTCCCAGTAACAAAACAAAAATAACCTTAAAAACATGAATCCATGCTGATTTTATTTAGCCTACTCATCCAAAAATAATTATTTATGGATTAATTATATAATTTTTGAAGTAATTGAATTATTTGAGCATTTAGTGACCCAAACCTACTTTGAGAATTTAGAAAATTAAGATACGACACTGGACCAAACTACTTTGAAAATACAAGATCATTAATTTTTCTACGGCTTTATTCCTTATTCATTAGGGGTCACCACAGCGGAATGAACCGCCAAATTATCCATGTGTTTTACACAGCGGATGCCCTTCTAGCTGCAACCCAGTACTGGAAAACATCCATACACACTCATACACTACAGCTAATTTAGTTTATTCAATTCACCTATACCCACATGTCTTTGGACTGTGGGGGAAACTGGAGCACCCAGAGGAAACCCACATGAACACGGAGAGAACATGCACACTCCACACAGAATTGCCAACTGACCCAGACTCGAATCAGCAACCTTCTTGCTGTGAGACGACAGTGCTAACCATTAAGCCACAGTGTCGCCTTTAGTCTCATCAAAAGCATAATAATTAGCCTATTAAGATATGCATTAATTATATCATTTATAAAATAATTGAATTATTTGAGCATTTAGAGACCCAAACCTACTTTGAGAATTAAGTAATTAAGAGAAGACACTGAGATTAAAACTTCTGTGATAATACAAGATCACTTCACAATTCAACAAGATCATTAATAAGACTATATGCAAATGCAATGAAAACTCCATTAAGTTTGTTTGCAATCAATATTAAATACATGAAATAAATAACTAAATAAGAATACAGAAGATGAAGGCAACTAAAAAAACACTAAATGAGAAGGCTGATAATATGAGATCACATGAAAATTGACCTTATTTATTCATTCATTCATTTTCCTTCAGCTTAGTTCCTTTACTCATCAGGGGTCACCACAGCAGAATGAACCGCCAACTTATCTGGCATATGTTTTACGTAGCAGATGCCCTTCCAGCTGCAAACCAGTACTGGGAAATGACCTTATTTACTCATGTAAAAATAATTCAAATTCTATTTTGAAGGTTCATAAAATAACAGCCTACTTTTTTCATGTAATATATTCTAGAATATTATATATTAATATAAGCTTTTCTATTATATTATTACATTTGCTGTAAATTGACACATTCTATTTTCTAACAAAACTGCAACATATTTTTTAACGTTCACCTACTGCCCTCTAGTGTCCAGTCAGAGACATTTCATACGTCAACATTTAGTGAAAGAAAAAAATAACCTTCACATGTCAACCATAATAACGATATCATAATAATAATATAAATTGCGTCGTGTAGGATTTTAATAATAATTTAAATACCCATATTTAAACCCAAACAACAAGACCAAAATCATGTACAACATTCATTCATTTTCCTTCGGCTTAGTCCCTTTATTTATGTGGGTCGACACAGCGGAAAGAGCCTCCAACTTATCCAGCACATGTTTTACACAGCGGCTGGCCTTCTAGCTGCAACTCAGCACTGGAAAACACCCACACACTCTCACATTCACACTCTCATACACTACGGCCAATTTAGCTTATTTAATTAACCTATATGTCTTTGGACTGTGGCGGAAGAGGAAACCCACGGCAACACAGGGAGAACATGCAAACTCTATACAGAAACGCCAACTGACCTAGCCAGGGCTTGAACCAGCAACCTTCTTGCTGTAAGGCGACAGTGCTAACCACTGAGCCACCGTGCCGCCGTCATGTAAATCAAAGAAATTTAATAGCATTTTTATTTGTTCCTTTACTTGAGTAATATTAATGAGAACACTAGTGAAGACATCGAAACTGTATAATAGCTGAAATATAGCCTTAAGCTGACTCAAAACATGATGAAAAGACAAAACTACAACTAATAAAACATGCCTGAAACATTGATCCAACAACAAACAAGCTGGCAGTCTACATAGCATGTTTGTGTCTGGAGTGTCATGCGACGTGTGACGGCAGATCCATCATGTTCAGACAGCTGTGTGTGTGTGGAGGTCCATGGATTTGTGTAAAGAAGAAGACGACGAAACAGGCAGAGCTGATTAACATTCAGGTGTTGCTCCTGTCTTGCATATTTAGCACTGCAGCTCAGAAAGAGATTTAGCAATGACCCTGTCAAGGACACGAGCGTGAACATGTGTTTGAGTGGCTGAATGTGCACATGGAAGAGCATTTCAGAGACGATGATTGAGATTCATGCTCTTAGATGCATTCTGAAAAATTCAGACTCGCGTGATCTTTTTTCCTCTTTCAGGCTTACTTTGAAAGCATCACAAAATTGCTTATCAGGAATCGACTAATGCTTCAATACTGAAAAGATGTCCCTGGATGAAAAAAAGAGTCTAGCTTATTAAATACAGCAATTTAACAAGACATTTATATATACAGTTGAAGTTAGAATTATTAGCCCTCCTGAATTATTAGCCCCCCTGTGAATATTTTCCCCATTTTAATGGAAAGATTTTTTTCAACACAATTCTAATCAATTTAATAACTAATTTCTAATAACTGATTTCTTTTACCTTTGCTATGATGGCAGTACATACTATTTTACTAGATATTTTTCAAGTATTCTGCTTAAAGTGACATTTAAAGGCTTAACTAGGTTAACTAGGCAAGTTATGGTAATTAGGCAAATCATCTTATAGTTTGGGGAAAGTTACTTTTAAAAGTAATGTATTACAATATTGAGTTAATCCCACAAAATAACTGGATTTGTTTCTTATATTTTGTGGTAAGTATTGCGTTACGTTACTTTTGAGTTACTTTTGAGTTACTTTTGTGTTACTTTTCATGACCTGGCTGAGGCTTGATCTCTTTCAGAACTTTTTTTCTTTCTTTTTTTTAAATAGAGGAGCTCTGCAATTAATAGCATACTGTATAACCTTCATTTACCTGTAATAAAATACAATAAAAAATATTTTATGATAATGTTATGTGAGAACTTCCTGACTTTAGAGCATTACATGCTGTATATATTGAAAGTTTAAAGCAAGATGTTTGCTTCTTCTGAGTAAAATCACTGTCCATTGAGAAAATCCCTATTTCCTTTCCTGTGATGCGTTCAAAATAATGAACACATTCTGTTATTGACTGCGTGCAGTTTGCATGCTGCAACCCATCACTGGGAATAACTCAAATATTATTGCTTAATGCATTACTTTACTCGTTACTTAGAAAAATAATATTATTATGTAAGTTGAGTTACTTAGTAATTGCGTAATGCGTCACTCCCAACACTGGTGATGGTTTGTTCTGTTGACAATCAAAAACAAAAATGTTGCGTAAAGGGACTGATAATATTGACTTTAAAATGGTTCAAAAATTAAAAGCTGCTTTTATTCTAGCTGAAATAAAACAAATAAGACACAAGAAGAAAAAATATTATAGGAAATACTGTGAAAACATTCTTGCTCTGTTAAACATAATTTGGGAAATATTTGAAAAAGAAAAAAAAAATCTGATTATGGCTTAGAATTTTGACTTCCACTGTATACAGTTAAAGTCAGAATTATTAGCCCCCCCGTTTATTTTTTCCCCTAATTTTTGTTTAACAGAGAGCAGATTTTTTCAACACATTTCTAAACATAATAGTTTTAATAACTCATTTCTAATAACTGATTTATTTTATCTTTGCCATGATGACAGTAAATAATATTTGACTAGATATTTTCCAGACACTTCTCTACAGCTTAAAGTGACATTTAAAGCTATAACTAGGTTAATTAGGGTAACTAGGCAGGTTGGGGTAATTTGACAAGTTATTGTATAATGAAGGTTTGTTCTGTAGACTATCGAAAAATAAATAGCTTAAAGAGGCTAATCATTTTGACTTTAAAATGTTTTTTTACAAAATTAAAAACTGCTTTTTCATTCATTTACTTTTCGGCTTAGTCCCTTTTTTAATCTGAGGTCGCCACAGCGGAATGAACTGCCAACTTATCCAGAATATGTTTTATGCAGCGGACGCGCTTCCAGCCACAACCCATCACTGGGAAACATCCATACACACCCATTCACACACACTCATACACTACGGTCAATTAAGCCTACGCAATTCACCCATACCGCATGATTTTGGGGAAAACCGGAGCACCTGGAGGAAACCCACGCCAACACGGGAGAACATGCAAACTCCATACAGATATGCCAACTGATCCAGCTGACAAACTTTCTCCAGATGAAAAAATATGATCAGACATACTGTGAAAATTTCATTTGGGAAATATAAAAAAAACTATTTAATTCAAAGGGGGGCTAATAACTCAACTTCAACTGTATATAAATAATGATCACAGTTATAAATTATGTAAATACAATTATATTTCTCATAATAAATATTACAATAATTTATTATTACATATTTTTAATCAACATCATTATAGTTAAAACATGCAACAGAGCAAATCTGTTTTTAGACTGGATTTTCTTCATTGAATTTGGAAAGTTGGACAAAAAGTAAATGGACCACTTTTAATATCAAAGTTTTACTATCAGTTTGCATGTTCTCCCTGTGTTGGTGTGCGTTTCCTCCAGGTGCTCCGGTTTCCCCCACAGTCCAAAGACATGCACTAAAGGTGAATTGAACAAACTAAATTGGCCGTAGTGTATCTGTGTGAATGAGTGTGTATGGATGTTTTCCAATACTGGGTTGCTGCTGGAAGGGTATAAGGAAAATGAATGAATGAAACATAAAAACTTCCGTTAAGGGGATAGTTCACACGTAAATAAAAATGTACTCACTATTTGCTCACTCTCAAGCGGCTCCAAACCTTTATGACTTTCCTAATTTTTCGGTTGAACAAAGAAGGTAATTTGAGGAAAGCTGACAATCTGTAAACATGATATTTATTGTATTAGAAAGTCAATTGTGGAAGTCAATGGCTACTGATTTCGAAATATCTTCTTTGGTGTTGAGCAAAAGAAAGATACTTAAACAGGATTGTGACAAGTGAAGGGTGAGTAAATCATTTGAATTTTTATTTTCAGGTGAACAATTTATTTTATAGGTTTTCTGTTGTACAGATGTAGTTACAGAAACTCTAATTAATATAAGAGCAAAACTGGTTACTGTTTTTTTTTATCTACGATAAAACCATGTGTTTGTAGGGATAAAACAGAATAATCATCGCTAAATTTACCGTGCACATGTGTGTGTTAACTGCTGTCTAAAAAAAGAAACAAATTGCTGTATGTAGTTCACAGAATGGCCACAGGTGGTCGCTAAAAACACGGCTTGGAGAAACAACCATACACACTCCTTTACGCTCACACCCACACACTACCGCCAAGTTTCACCCAATTCACTTATAGCGCATGTCTTTGGACTGTAGGGAAAACCGGAGCATCCGGAGGAAACCAACACGAACACAGAAATGCCGACTTGCCCAGCCTGGACTCGAACCAACAACCTTGGTGTGAGGCCACAGTGCTAATCACTGAGCTATCGTTCACTCACATTAAGGAACTGTAAAACTAACGTTAAACCGTGTATTTTGAAGGGATAAAACTGAAGAAGCAAGTCCAGTCAGCGCTACGTTTGCAGTGCACATGTGCAAGCTCATTTCTGTCTGTAGTTCACATAAGGGCCACAGGTGGTCGCCAACAACACGGTCGATTTCCACCTTTAACAGAGGCAGTTCACAATAATGTATCTGACAAAGGCAAATCCGCCCATATTAAGGAACTGCAAAACTAACGCTAAACCTAACGTGTCCCGTCAACACTGCTGTGAGACCAGTGTTAAGAGGTGAGTAGACTCCTGATAATGATTGTTTACACGTGATCACTGCAGCGATGCATCTTATTAGCACTTTCAACTCGGTGAAAATTACGTGTTGCGATGATGTAGATGAAATGTCCTCAGGGCATTACAATTATAGTCCTACCTAATACTACACTTTGGTATCAGAATAATCAGATGTGTCAAATATAACACCGTATAACACAAGTCAATGCCAAATGAAGTCAGAGTAGCCTAACTTGGTAAAATTTGTTCAAGATTTGTTCATTAATTCTCCGTTAAAGTAGTCTACAGTATAGAAATAAGTCCTATTTAACATAATTATTAGTCAAGTCGTTATTGACTGACAAAACCTAAAGATCTGAAATATGAAATATGAGCTGTTATTTCCTTCCCAAAATGTTGTGGTCACGATAAATCTTATCGAAAACAAATATATCGTCAAATATATGTGTACAAATACAATAGCCTACATATACAAATAGACCAGAAATTTTATAAAAAAAAAAAATAAATAAAATAAGTTGCCTAAGAAACATTGACAGAGGTTGTAACATTTCTTGCATGAGTTTTAAAAGAATGAATCAGTGGAGTGAATTAGTTTAGTTATACGGTATAACAGCATTTGTATTATAATGAGTCAACTCTTGTTGTAACTAGGGCCCACAGGTCAAACTAGGGCCCACAGGTCAAAGTTGGCCCACGGTAACCTTTGATTTGGCCCTCCATCCCATCTGAGATGAGAGGGAGAATGATGGGGAATTTTAGGGGGATGACTTTAACAGAGATTGTCATTTCTAATTTAACATAACTTTTGTTTTTTAACTGTTACGCTACAAGAAAAGCAAACTGAAATTAACTGTTGAATTAAATGTTGTGAATGATTATGATTTAAAAAATAAAGTAAATAAATAAATACAATCACTTGATGGATAGCGGACATTGAAGAAGACATCAGCAAGCAAATCGAGGCAAAGTGTATTTTTATTGTTATTAATGGGATTGTTCATGTTTTTTTTATTTTAAGACATTCATTTATTATAAAATGTACAAAAAATATAATTATTAAAACAAAGTATTTTAAATGTAATAAATTATAGTATTAATTAAATCATAATAAATTATATAATGAATTATAATAGTACATTAGGAAGTTATATTGACAATTTTGTAGTTTTGTATATTTATGTCTGGCCTTAATCAAGTTTAGTTTTTGGCCCTTCGTAAGAAAAAGTTTGGGCACCCGTGGGCTACAGTATGTGTAAATTAGGATCGTGTAGAAATGTGTAGTGTTATTGTCACTTTTTGCCAATAGATGGCAATATCACATATCTTACTGGATGTGATTGTTCACTCAAAACTGAATATTGTCATCATTTACTCCTGTTTGAGTTTCTTTCTTCAGTTGAACTCAAAATAAGATCTTTAGAAAAATGCTTTAAATTGGAAAATATTTCTATAGTATTCGATTTTCCATTATGGAAGTAAATGGTTTAGGCATGGGCCAGTATAAGATTCTGACAGTATGATAACCTTGAATAAAAAATATCATAGTTTCATGTGATTACTGCTCTAAAATATATTCTTTTTAAATCTCTGTGTAAAAAACGAAAACTTTTTTCCCCTTTAAACACAATATATTTAATTTTGAGAAACATTTTATATATTTTGGAGCAGTAAACATGTCAGGCTGAATAATAAAAATGAATCATTGACTTCTGCTGTCTTCATTAGTTTCTAAAACACACATTTCAATGGCATTTTTTAATATGTTTTCTGCTGGAGATACTAAAAAAAGTAAGGGAAAAATCTTACACATACCTTAGGAACGGTGTAGCAAAAAAATTTGGCAGTTTTAAAACCTTGACTTTTCCAAACCGTGGTATACCTTGAAAATGGTTATCGTCCCATGCCTACAATGGTTACCGGTTTCTAATCTAATCTAATTTTGATTTACACACACTGTGTGCATATATTAAAATATATTTACCCCATATACTGTATTTTGAATAATACCCCATATACTGTTTTAAAGTTAATATTAGCCTACACATAGAAACAGATTTTTAGTTATATTGTATTAGTAAAAACCTTTTTCTGTTTGTTTACTTTTTCAATAAAATAAAACTTTCATGTTTACCACTACTGCTCTCCAGAAAAAGTACAAAATTATCCAAAACTGACAACAGAGACAGGACAAAAAACAGATAATAAAAATATATATTTTTTAAAATAGACAATTTCACAAATGCAGATAATAACATATAAAACCAAGGAAAAACTAAAAACAAGCACAGTAATCTTGTACTATTGACTGGATTGAATTGTTAAAGGATGGTAGTGGAATGAAATTGTTGAGTTTCAAGGTCTGCTGCAGATGATTCCAAGCATGAGCAGCAGAAAACTGAAAACAGTAGCGACCAAATGAAGTGCGAACTTTAGAATATTTAACATGCAATAAAAATAATAATAGTAATAATAATAATAATAGTAATAATAATAATAATAGTAATAATAATAATAATTATTATTATTTATTACTAAATATTTACTGATTTACAAAAAAAAAATCCTTTTTGAAATTGGATGTCCATGAACTTGAAATTTGAATGAATTAGAACAAATAAAAACGAAATGAAAAAATATGATTGCAAAAATCTAAATGAAGATCTTATTGAATACTAAACTCTTATTGTATAACTAATTTGAAATATATGCATTTTAATAAATTGAAATTTGAAAAAAATAAAAATGTAAAAAAGAGAAAAACTGACGCGTGTTATTGAACATTTTTATTGTCTTTCATAACAGAGAGCGCCAGACAGTGAAATTGGAAGCAGTATTATTTACAGATCATCTTCATGTATAGCTGCATATGTTATATAGCTACAGTTACAGTCTATATGAGGAAAATACGAGGTAATTGAGCTATCAGAAAGAAATAGGAGCTCATTATTGGTTTTTATGAAGCTTTCAATACTAAGGCTTGGGTTTATGATCTGGTGTGATTAATGTCACATATCAGTTTGGCAGAACATGCTGTCGGGCTTAATGACAAGATTTACTCTCAGCTCAAATCAACTCACCATTTCTGGTGCATGATTGTTTAATAAACACAAAGAGAACTCGAGTTACGGACAGAAACAGACACAAACACACTGGCGCGCTTTATCCAATCAAATCAGTTTTGACATTTGCAGGGTTATCTGTCAGCTTTTCTCAGAAGCTATAATGAAATGGCTTCTTATCTCAGTGGTGGCCTTGGATCTGTCAAATGTTGCTGCTTTTCTGAGATGGTTCAATCATGTGAAGGCCCACATCTCCAGCTGTGACATGTTAATGGAGACCCCATTGTGTCTCCAGATCAGTAGGACACAAATGTAATGTGACTGCTCTAAATGAAGAAGAAGAAGAAAAAAAAAACATGTGGATGAAGTCCTGATTATCCTCTGCTTTCAGATGAGGAAGAGAGGCTTATGAATTAGCGTTCACAATTATAAAGCATAATAGGAGCTATTGGTGTTCTGTGCTACACAATTATGGCTGATATGAGACATGGAATTTTTGAGCTGGTGTAATATTTGATAACATAGTATGTATTTTACATATTGCAGTCTTATATGTCAATGTATTATATGATATTAAAAAATTATATGAGATTAAAAAATTATATATATATTATATAAACTGCAGATTTGTCGGCTGTACATCCATGATGCAAATCTCCTGTTCCACGACATCCCAAAGGTGCTCTTTTGGATTGAGATCTGGTGACTGTGGAGGCCATTTGAGTACAGTGAACTCATTGTCATGTTCAAAAAACCAGTCTGATATGTTTCATGCTTTATGACTGCTGGAAGTAGCTATCAGAAGATGGGTACACTGTGTTCATTAAGGGATGAACATGTTCAAAACAATACTCAGGTAGGCTGTGGCATTGACACAATGCTTGATTGCTTGATTGGTACTAATCGGCTTAAAGTATGACAAAAATATCCCCCACACCATTACACCACCATCACCAGCCTTAATTGTTGATATAATGCAGGATGGATCCATGCTTTCATGTTGTTGATGCCAGATTCTGACACTACCATCCCAATGTCGCAGACGAAGTCGAGACTCATCAGACAAAATTTTTCCAATCTTCTGTTGTCCAATTTTGGTGAGCCTGTGCGTATTGTAGCCTCAGTTTCCTGTTCTTAGCTCACAAAAGTGGCACCCGGTGTGGTCTTCTGCTGCTGTAGCTTATCCGCCTCAAGGTTGGACGTGTTGTGTGTTTAGAGATGCTCTTCTGCATATTTCAGTTGTAACAAGTGGTTATTTGAGTTACTCTTGCCTTTCTATCAACTGGAACCAGTCTGGCCATTCTTCTCTGACCTCTGGCATCAACAAGACATTAGTGCCCAGAGACCTGCCGCTCACTGGATATTTTCTCTTTTTCTGACCATTCTCTGTAATCCCTAGAGATGGTTGTGCGTGAAAATCCCAGTAGATCAGCAGTTTCTGAAATACTCAGACCAGCCTGTCTGGCACTAACAACTATGCCACGTTCAAAGTCGCTTAAATCACCTTTCTTCCTCATTCAGGTGCTCGGTTTGAACTGCAGCAGATCGTCTTGACCATGTCTACATGCCATAAATGCATTGAGTTGCTGCCATGTGATTGGCTGATCAGACATTTGTGTTAATGAGCAGATGGACAGGTGTACCTAATAAAGTGACTGGTGAGTGTAGATAATTAAATATGTCATGGACACTTTGTCAGTTTTCTAATTCATACAACGAGCAAATTTTTGTATCACAAACATTTCAAAAAGATGGCATTAATAATAAAATATTTAAAAACAAATAAACAATATAATTAATACACATAAGCAATTAATTGTTGTGGGCAACGCAGTAGGTAGTGCTGTCGCCTCACAGCAAGAAAGTCGCTGGTTCGAGCCTCGGCTGGGTCAGTTGACATTTCTGTGTGGATGTTTTGCATGTTCTCCCCTTATTGGTGTGGGTTACCTCTGGGTGCTCCGGTTTCCCCCACAAGTCCAAAGACATGTGGTTCAGGTGAATTGGCTAGGCTAAATTGTCCGTAGCGTATGTGTGTGATTGAGTTTGTATAGATGTTTCCCAGATGCGTTGCAGCTGGAAGGGCATCTTATATATATAATTTATATAATCAATACACCACAATACAATGTGTCTGCACAAATCCTACTGCGTGTCAATTTGTTTTTAATCTAAATTCTATAATATTTTTGATGTACTGTACAGAGATTATATCTTTAAAATCTTACTATTTGTGCCAAAATATAAATTTTTACAAATGCTATGACTGCATAATTATGGCAAAAAAAGTATTTTGATAAATAATAAGATCATCACTAAGATCAATTGTACATGATTACTCTAACTTTAGAAATCCCATGCAAAGTTCTTTGAGATTGCTCTAAAGCTTCAGATTTGATCAATTTTAATTGCGTTAATTATTTTGTGAGTTTATTCACTTGACAAATTTGACCTGTGCTGTATGATAATATATAACATCCCTTCACACACCATGTTTGACTTCTGGCAGGTGATGAAACTCATGGCCAAATAAACCTCAGCAGATAAAGGATGAATCAACAAGGAAAGGAAAAACTTCTTGAACCTCCAGAGGAGAAACACAGTATGAAGATACTGATGACACCGGATCGGTTTTGGATTCTGGTAAGTTCAACTTTTCCTCAGAAGACTTTTTCTGAAACATTTTCAGCATCAAAGCTTTATCCGTGCCACCGTCTCCGGCCTGCATGGGAAAATTCCACAGTCAATACTGGAGGATAACAAGTCAAAGGGATGTTTCAGATAGCGCACTGAAATCTCATTGAAAGCAAACGGTGCTTTATTTAAGGCCAAACCATTATTGAGCAGTCTATTGAATGAATCACTTTGTCTGAAAACCCGCGAGGGAATCAAAGCAAAGGGGGATCTGTGTGAGGCCTGTGTTGGGAAATGGATGGAACGAATCAAGCAAAGTTTAAAAGGACTGATGCTTTATAATGGAGTTTATGTCCTGCGGGCAGCGGTGACAGGAGAACTGCAACATTCACTTGTGATATACGCTGATGCTGGACCACATGACAGATTGACTTATGGATGAACTGCAGGTTCCTGTTAAGCACTTATTTTAGCACTATTTTCATCCCATATCTCTTAAAGAAACACTCCACTTTTTTAAACAATGGGCTCATTTTACTACTCGGCTGATCTCTGGGTCGAAAACTTTTAGCTTAGCTTAGCTTAGCATAAATCATCGATTCAGATTAGATCATTTGCTTAAATTCTTTGTCAGGATGTTAGGACTGAGTTGTTTTGGTTTGTGTTTTTGTATCTCTTTGCTTGTTGTAGGTTGGGGCGTGACTTTAGTGATTACAGCACACCTGATACTCATCATTGCCCTTATTTAAATACAGTGTGAGAGTTCGTCGGGGCCACTGTTCATCCATTGTTTGGTCATTTGGCCAGAGCTGTGCTCCAATTTGGGCTTTATGTTTTGTTTTGCATCCACGCACTAGCACTGACAACACTTACCGCATCCATTCACTTGTCTTTCACACTGATTGAACATACTGATACTGATATTTTGATTATGTTGTTTTCATTTGTGTTAGAATAAATAATATGTTTTACTCTATTTCGATGTGTCATATCCCTTAATGTTACATCTTTGAGCCAGGTGTAACAGACTTCAACAAACATTTGTGCTGTACCATGGCTACAGCAGGCACAATCGTATTATGTAGCACCTGAAAATAATCCCCAGCTATGTAACTAGGTAAAAACTAGATATCATTGCACCTGCTGCAGCCATGGTATGGTAGCAAAGTTATTTAATATTACGCTGAAATGCAAGTATAGTTCCTGATAAAGTTCTTCTACCTAAAAAAATAGCAACTTTTCATTTTCCAGTGGTATAGGTACACAATGTAGCTACAGATGAGTCAAGTTTAAAAAAGGGAAATTGTCAAAACTATTTTTTTGATAATTAGTGCTAATGGTCTAATCTGATTCAGTTATTTATGCTAAGCTAAGCTAAAAGTGCTTCCGCCAGACCAGGGATTGGCTGAATAGAATCTCAGTTGATTCTCAATGGACAACTCAACTGTTTAACTCAAGGGGACTTGTAAAATGATCCTATTTTCAAAAATAAAAAGTACAGTGTTTTTTTTAATGTATTGGTTAAACTGGAAAACACACTTTTCTTTTAAAATATTTTTTTAGGATTTTGGTTCGAGTGAATCTTTCCTTATTCTACAATAAATAAAGAAATAATGTGAATAATGTTGGGAACTGATTTCAGTAGTATAAAACATTCAAGGCATTCTCAAAATTTGGCATAAAGTTTTTCGAATGTCAAAATGTCAGAACGTTTGTTTTATGTTCCATAGAAAAAGTGTTGGAACAAATGTTTGGTTCCAAATGTAAAAACTAAATTTGTTTTGTTCAGTGGGAAAATTTGTTTTTAACAATACTGTAACATATAAACCTTTATCGACCGAGCTCTGATTTTGATCGCTCGTAATTTTTTAAAACCTATTTTTCTTTGTTACCTCAACTTATTTTTAAAAATGTATGTGCAAACTTGTTTGAAAAAAATGTGTACAGAAAATAGCAGTAAAACCCATGCAGTGTTTCCTCTAGGACTTTTTCCAGCTGTGGTGGCAGGCCTTTTACATACACTAGATCTACCAACTACCTGTGGCGATATTTCAATGACAATTGTTGTGAGTGCAGTAGTACAAGTCGAGATCGCATTTATGTAATACGAGCATGCAAATGTCTTTGCTTGCGTGCCAATTTCCTCTGTTCGTGCACAAAACTTGCACGCCCTCAAATATACGCTGCTCAAGTGCAGATGTTCTTGTGCGCTCAATTAAACGCTGCTGAAGTGCGATTAAGTGCGTTTATGTAACGAGTATGTCTCCAACATTCTTTAGATTTGCTAGGAATAATGGAATGTCTCCAGTAGACCTACTGAGCGGCATTAATGCGTCCTGAAGTAAAGTGAAACTCCAGCAAGATAAAGTCATTGTATGCAAATGCAGAGGCATATACCTTTATCTATAAAGTATAATTATGGAAACTGTGTTCATCTTAACTGAAAGTTACGTCGTGTTTGCTAGCCTCATGCATCACGCACCTGTCAGTCAGTCAGTCTGTCAGACCATCATGTAGCGGAAACCATGCCATGATCCTGCATAGAAACTTTCAAGAATATTTGTACAATGTACTATTCAATATAACCGCTTTATTCATTTATATCAATATTATTATTTTTAGGATTATTATCATTTTTTATCAAGATATCATAATATTGTAGGGGAGCAAACAGTTTGAATCCAAAAATGACCAGTCTGTCAGATAAAGAAGAGCCGGAGTCAGAGATTCAATCTTACAATCTCGAAATAATACTCTCACTATGTCATCAACTGCGTCATATAGAATGCATAGGTGTTTTAACCTGATTAAACACAGATAGACTTAGAAAATTTTCATGTGCATGTGTGTGTAATTCCAAACAACATCATCCACTGATTACTTTGGTCACATAGCCAGCTAGTCAGACAGCCACCAGGGTATTCAGAGTTGAATTCCACCTGTAATACTGATCCAGACAAATAGAACACGCACACACGCACGCACACACACACACACACACACACACGCACACACACACACACACACACACACACACACACACACACACAAAGAACAATCTGTTCTACTCAAGCCTTTTTAGTGTACTCTTAGCCGTCTTATCAAAACTGGTGCAATCAACATCCAAACTGGCAGCTTACGTACAAAGATATTTACTTTAATAGAATTAACCCATAAGATGGCAAATAACTCTTCGATAATTCTTCAAGAGTCCAGGTCCACTCAAGAGGTCACATGGCTTGATAAATCCTAAGGAAATGAATCATTTGGCATACAGAAAAAGCTATTAAATTCAATTTTTTTTCAATAAATCTTTATTTCTATAGCGCTTTTACAATTTAAATTGTGTCAAAGCAGCTTTACATAGAAGATTAGTGAATTGAAACAGTGTCAGTCCAGTTTTCAGAGTTGAAGTTCAGTTTAGTTCAGTTCAGTGTGGTTTAATCTTCACTGCTGAGAGTCCAAACACTGAAGAGCAAATCCATCGATGCACAACTCTACAAGTCCTGAACTATGCAAGGCAGTGGCGACAGCGGCGAGGAAAAAAACTTCACCAATTGGCGAAAGTGAAGAATAAAAACCTCGAGAGAAACCAGGCTCAGTTGGGCATGACCATTTCTCCTATGGCCAAACGTCTTGTGCAGAGCTGCAGTCTCGGCGCCGGAGGCTGGAGAACGCTGGAGCTCAGCGAAGACTCGTCACTCATATTATTCCAGATTTACTCTTAAACATTCTATTATAATTCTGTATTAATAATCATAAAGACATGAGAAATTATATGTGTTACTCCATCCTGGAGTGGACATGCATTAGAAAACTCACGTCTTCAATATATTTCCTTCCATCTTTCAATGAATTTACTTTTCTAATTATGAATAGCAGGAGTGGGGCAATCTGTCAGTCACATGAGACCTGACCAGTAGTAAACCATGGCCACCAAACAGATTCACAGCAGATAACGTCCTGCTCAACATAATTTTCTTTACTTTAACTTTTACTCAGAAATTTGGCACAATATGAAAGAAATGACTATTACAGTTTCTGTTTCATGTGAACTATAAGTGTCTGATCTTCACCTCAGCGTAACTCTTTAACTCTTTTTTTTTTCAATGTCTTGCTAATATATACAAGCCAAAAACCTCTCTAGACTCATTACATTTGCTTCTCAAATCATTTTTGCCTTATCCCTTGAATTTTGAAATCTACCCCATTGACATTGAAACGTAGGGGAACAGACTTGTGGGATGAGTGCTTTCTGCTTAGCTTGCATTACTGGCCTGAGTTTGATGTGCTACATTAGACAACCGGATTGCACAGCTCCCCAAGGGTTTGGACATGAAGAGAATACAAAAGAACCTTCTCCTTCTGTTTTCCTGGAGGTCTTCTCAGGGTCTCTTAGATCCAGACCTGCGGATAATGCTCCCACAGTGAGATCCTGCTTGTTTTCGCCTCTTTCATGTAGCCGGACTCCATGTTGGATTTCAATCATATTGCATGTTGTAACAAAACTTTTTTTTTTTGCACCTACAAACTTTCTTTAATTACGCTTGAAGTCAAGATTATTCGCCTCCTGTGAATTTTTCTCTTTTTTAAAATATTTCCCAATTGATGTTTAACAGAGCAAAGATTTTTTTCACAGTGTTTCCTATAATATTTTTACTCCTGGTGAAAGTGTTATTTGTTTTATTTTCGCTAGAATAAAAGCAGTTTTGATTTTTTTAAAAATCATAAAAAATAAGGTCAATAATTTTAGCCCTGTTAAGCACATTTTTTTTTCAGTTGTCTACAGAACAAACCATCGTTATACAGTGACTTGCCTAATTACCTTAACTTGCCTTACTAACCTAGTTAAGCCTTTAAAATGCACTTTAACCTCTTAAGGCCCAATGTGTTTTTTTTACATCCATTTTTATTTCTCTTTGGTATTTGGGCTTATTAAAACCTAATTAGATTAAAAACCTAAGTATCATCTTTTGATACGATGTACTTTTAGATAAAATATTATGTCCATATATGTGGACTCGTGGTCCGAATTTACATAAAACACTTTTTCCAGATTTTTTTTATGCATATTTAACATAGACATTTTTTCGAACTTGCTGTGACTATTAGAGAGTAAAAACATTTTTTTTCCCATTTTGGTTAGTTAAAAATAGGGTTTGGGACATTTCATATGCTGCAAAATGGACTAAGCCAAAAAGAAAATGAACAAATGAATATGCTGCAAACAGTTGCAGGATGACACTGTATGTCTGTAATAAAGTATAAAACATTCAAAGTATTTTAAATAGTCACTTAAGAGCTAAAATGTGCTGTCCACGTACAGTATGTGGACACTCAAGCCCTTGGAGGTTAAGCTAAATACTAGTATCTTGAAAAATATAAGACTTTATATAAGTATTATGCCCCAAGTCTTGGGGAAAACAACTTTGGGCATAATAAATGAAATAAGGTTGTGGGTCGTGGATTCCCAAGGAAAACAAACAAACAAAAAAAACTTATACAAAAGATCCCATCCAGACGACAACCAAAAGCAGACACTTAGTTTGGAGTAGTTGAATAGATTTATTATAGAAAAAAGGTAGCAATTTAAGTGAGCATCTTATCAGGTCTCCTCAAAATAAAATTTAATTCATTTCATTTTCTTTTCATCTTATAGCCCTTTATTAATCTGGGGTCGCCACAGCGTAATGAACCACCAACTTATCCAGCATTTGATTTACACAGTGGATGCCCTTCTAGCCACAACCCATCACTGGGTTCACACACACACTCATACACTATGGTCAATATTAGCATACCCAATTCACCTATATCATGTTTTTGGACTTCTGGGGGGGAACCAGAGCACGGGAACACGGGGAGAACATGCGAACTCTACACAAAAATGCCAAATGACCTAGCCGAGGCTCGAATCAGTGACCTTTTTGCTGTGAGGCGAACATGCTACCCACTGCACCACCACGTCACCGCCAAAATAACAAACAAAAGTAAATAATTCATCAGTAAATAAACTAAATAACCTGCAAATCTTTAAAGAAAAATACAGAAAGCTTACCCTCCTAAGTTAAAAGCAATCAAATAAATAGGCAGGCCACCCTACAAGCTTAAACTCTCATATAGTTGCAAGCATACATTTGGTCGTGGGGCTGACGGGTTGGGAAACCCAAAAACTCTCCACTCAAAGCAACTGTCGCACCACAAATTAGCTCCTCGAAGCCAGAAGTTCCAATAAGAAAACAAATAAGACTTTCTCCAGAAGAAAAATAATTTGACTTCAACTGTACAGTATATGCTATGTAAAAACTAACTCTTACATCGCTTGTGAAGATTCGCGACTGATCATTGACCAGCATTACTAAAATGTAATCTTTTTCTTTAACTTTTGTCTAAATAATCAACTTGTGAATTTGAACGTAGATTATCAATAAGCATCAATTATGATGCCCAAGTACTTATACTGTACACTGACACTAATATGATAGCCACATTCATTTTCCCAGCAGGCACAGGATGTCAGCATGATGTCAGATTGACATTGTACCCCAATGTCGTGGGTCGTTGCATTTCTTTTGGAAATGAAAATCATTTTGATGTCAGACCCCAGCATCAGGCCGATGTAGGGCTGGGCCTAAAAATGATATTATACCGAATCGCGATAAAATTTATGTCAATAACAATAAAAAGCTCTGGACTTTTTTACTCTATATTGATCTAAAAGTGATTCACACAGCAGAAATGTGCAGCTATGGGAATCTAAAAGTGTTGATATTAGAGATGTACCGAATTTTCGGCCACCGAAAATTTATCGGCCGATTTATTGGCCCCTTTAATTTGTGTGGCCTCGGTCATTGTTGGGATACTCTTTTAAATCTGAAAGCATTAACAACTGACATTAAAATATATATTGATATTGTTTAATATGGAAAATAATTATCAAGATTGCATTTTTGCCATATTGCCGAGCTCTAGCCTGATGTCAGTGTCCAACATCAGACAGATGTTGCATTTGTTGTTTCTTTGCAACACAGCCTAAAAACAACAAAATATCAATGTCTAATGATGTTATAGCTTAATATTGTGTGGACGTTACCAATATGACGTTTATTAGACGTTGGATTTTGGTTGCCATACCTGACGAATAAATGTCAGTATTTGACATCAATATGACGTTGGTTTAAGATGTTAGCTTGACGTTGGATTTTGGTCACTTTCCAACACAACCTAAAGTCAACCAAATATCAACGTGGTGACGTTATGACCTTGTGTGTCTGCTGGGTTGTTTTCTAAACATTTGAAGCCCAATTTTAAAATGAAAAACCTTCCTTGTATTAAATCAAATGCTATATGAGCCCCAGGGTGGGTGTGTGTGTGTGCGTGTGTAGCTGCAGGTAACAAGTTCACTTGAACAACCAAAGGCGATGAAGTAGAGGCACATTTGTCTGCATGTATTCCTGTGCACAACAACTCTAACACATGCTTACTGAATAATTCAAACTGCTTTTGTCCATTAAGTGTGTTTGCCCCTTTCCAATAAGGGTTTAATATTTAATGTGTTTGTGTGGGGATATCTGTATACCCTGCATGATGAGGGCAAACTGAGCGATGCTGTGTCTACATTTTGATGCCTGGACTGTTTATTTTAGATTTAACCGAATTGCCTGTTTGCATTAGCAGTAACAGACAGTTTTGGGCCGAAGAGAGTAAGGCCATGGACTACTCGGCTCAGATTTGAAGAGTTATTTGCATCAATGCATCCTCCACTTCACACCGCGCGATGCCCTGAGGTTTATACATGGCCTCAGGTATATCAAACGCATATTAGATCTGTTTCTCTTTTAACACCTCCAGGTTTAGCCTCCGCATCACCCAACAGTCTTTCCTTGCTCGGCCTGCCAACTTGAAGCAAATGTCTTACTCTTTTGAAGCTTTGTTTTTTCTTGTGTTATACTGTATATGTTAAAGTATAGATAGAGCAAATGATATTAAATGAGTGGGAGTAAATGAAGATGTTGTTGTGTTTTGACATCCAAATACTGGGACCCCAAGGCATTTGGTATGGGTAAACTAAGGTGTTTACATGAGTTGCTTTTTCAATGTTCCTCTCATGTTCCTGTTTTACATGTTATAGTACATAGTTTGATTAACGTCATTATTTGACCATTCGATGGTAGTTTCCTCCAGCGTTTCATGCAACAAAAGTACACGTTCGTCATGGCACCATATGTGATTTTGGGCGTTTAGTTTTTAATTTTCCGACAAGTTCAACTGCTGTTGATTTCTCATACGGAATGGCGACAGATACATATTCTCAAGCAACAGGCCACCTCTGCCATTTCATTCACTAACTTTTCATTCATGCCCCTCGAAAGAGGCACTTCATAATGTCTATTTCTTCCAGACTTTTCAACATAATCATAGCTTCCAGCTTGCACCAAAATGTTCTCTTTTGCTTGAAGCCGTTCTCATTTGCAAGAAATGGGAATAGTTTGATAGTGGTGTTCGCATGTCTGTACTGCACTTCAATGATGTGACTAAAATAGGAAAACTCAACATGTCTTAATTTGATTTCTGTTTAGTTCGATTATGACTTTAGTCAGTTTAAGGTCTTTAAAAATTGCTGTTTACATGGTAAACTCTTAATCAGAGTATTGTCTTAATCGTTTTAAAATCAGAGTATAGGTGTTCATGTAAACGTACTCGTTGATATGGATCAATACATCGGTCAAATGGCAAATTCTACGTTAATGCCTAATGCAGAATGAAGTATTTGCACAAGTAAATGATCGTTTGTGTCAAGTAAATGATACTGTGCCTGTACACATACATATATTAAGCTGTTATGTACAGGACAAACATAACATATTTTATATTTCAATGTTTAAATAATTCTCATTTTATTTCCATTTAGCACAATGTAATAATGGCACAGCATAAAAATACAATAAATAAGTATTATGTAGAACTAAAGGATAATAAAAATGACAAAAAAAAAGCAATATCGCTAAAACCCTAATGAAAATTTT
This sequence comes from Danio aesculapii, assembly GCF_903798145.1. Lineage (NCBI taxonomy): Eukaryota > Metazoa > Chordata > Actinopteri > Cypriniformes > Danionidae > Danio > Danio aesculapii. The sequence continues at coordinate 13,633,229 of NC_079458.1, forward strand.
AATAAAAAAATGTTAATAAATGAAAAAATACAACAACAGAAGTATCTAAGTGATGCCAAATACAGACAAAGAAAAAAAAAAAAACTACTGTTTATTAGGTTTATGAATTTTATGTCATTTAAAAAATGTTCCAGTTTGTACTGAATGTCAAACCGAGCCATTATGCAAACAAGCAATTAAATGGCAAATAATCAAAATAAGATAATGAGCTGCTACCACAGAGTGTGATAACAGTCCATATATATATGCGTGCAGGGTTGGCAAAGAGTTATCACTCAAGATAAATGAGCATTGCTCTGCGTGGCGCTCAGTTTCAGACTAAAAGAAATGGAAGTGAGCGCTGACACACTAGCGAGTTGGTATCTTTACCTTGATGATCAATAAAGTGGCTGCCATAACTCAAGAATAGCATATCGCCAGAGGCTTTCCTGCTGTTCCGGCCGGATCCCTCATGCTTTAAATATACCTGTTCTCCAGTCCCACCTGCTGATATCTCCTGTTCCCTGCTCGCTTTCTTCTACAAGGACAGATAGGACTCGTCTTCCTCTTCCTGATAGAGCGAGGACACGGTTGCTTTCATACAAACAAAGTTTGGTCTATGGTTTCACCTCAAACCAAACACACAATCATCAAAACAATCTTGTAGGAGAATTTTTAACACACAAACACACACGCACGCACTGCTTCCAAGCATGTTCTTTCCAAAGCACATACAGTAGGTATAAAGTACATCTTATCCATATTGATGTTAACTAAGATCAGTGTAAGGTTTAAAATCATAACATGATAGCTTTGATGAATCTGCCTTTTTAAGCAGAAAGTTTTGTGATATATAAAAGATTTATCTTGAATTTGCTTGATTAATTTATCATGTTTTAGATGTAGATAATTAAGCCATTATTGATGACAGGCCACTTTTACAATTACCATTATTACTGTATTTCTAAAAAATACTGTTAACCCAAGGTGGTAATGTGGCCAGAAAGTAAAGTAAATTTAGCTACTTAAAGAAAAGCGCCTGTACTGCCTCTATACTTGGAAAGTCAGTTGAGGAACTGTTCACAACATGTTAACAACCCAAATACAACCATCTAGAACACCTGGCAACATCACACAACACTGCAACACAAAAGCACTCAGAATATTTTAGCAACCCCATAACAACCACCGAGAAAATCTGGTAAATATACTGTACAGCAACTCAAAAGCACTCAAAAAACCTTAGCCACACTATAAATATCTGGCAACCACAGAACAACACTAACTGCACCTCAGCAACCTCACGTCAACAATTAAGAACAGCAAACATACTGTATGGTAACACAAAAGTCCTTGAATACCTTAGCAGCCCCACGGCAAACATGTGGAACACCAGGCAACCATTTACCAACACCAAAGTACTCAGAACATGTTAGCAACCCCATAACAACCACCTATAATATCAGGCAACTATACTGTACAGTATCTCAAAAGCACTTGGAAAACCTTAGCCACCCTACAAATATCTGGCAACCACAGAACAACACTAACTGCACCTCAGCAACCTTACGTCAACAGTTTAGAATACCTAGCAAACACTGTACTGTATAAAAGCAATTGAATAGCAGCCCCATGGCCAACACATAGAACACCTGGCAACCATTTACCAACACCAAAGTACTCAGAACATCTTAGCAACCCCATAACAACCACCTACAATATCGGGCTACTACTTTACAGCAACTCAAAAGCACTTGGAAAACTTTAGCCACCCCATAAATATCTGGCACAGAGAAACACAAAGCACTAACTGCACCTCAGCAGCACCCACGTCAACCATCTATACCTAGCAAACATATGATAACACAAAAGCCCTCAGAATAGCTTAGCAGCACCACGACAAACATGTTCTGTAGAACACCTGGCAACTATTAAAGTACTCAGAACATCTTAGCAACCCCATAACAACCCCAATCAACCAATCAACCAAACTACTCGGAACACCTTAGCAATCACCCCCCACCCCCCCCCCCCCATCTTGGGGTAACTTTCCAACTTTCCCCTTACTCCTGCACGTGGAACCTTTTTTGGGATCCACCAAAACTACTTTGGCCAACTTGGGATATCTAACAACCACACAGCAAACATGTCGAACACCTAATGCAGAACCACATTCAGCAAATGCAGAATGTCCAGCAAATGTAGAACACCTGGCAACCATTTATCAACAAAGTACTCTGAATTCCTAAGCATCCCTGTGGCAACCCTATAGCAGCACATCTCAGCAACCTCATGCCAACCAACTAAACACCCATCCCAAATCTTCCAGGAGTCTATTGCATATCTATTGCAGATTCACAGTGGCTCTCTGTTGCCTGTGAATGAGATATAATATCCCCGAAATGGAGAAAATTCAACCCCCCAACCACCCCCCACCCCATGCTCTTCATCGTCATATTACTCCACTGCCACCCCCCACCACCTTGGTGTAACTTTCCCCCATTCCTGCATATAGAACACACCTCTTTTGGGAATCCTCGAAAACCACTTTGGCCAACTTGGAATGTCTGGCAACTTAATGTGAATAGAACAGAATACATATCAAACAAATATCACTAAGATACAAAAGCACTAAGAACAGCATAGAAACCACACAGCAAACATTTAAAACACTTGGCAACCCTAAAGCAGCACATCAAAAGCATTCAGAACATCTTAGAAACCTCATGCCAACCACCTAGAACACGCATCACCCTTTTGGGGGCACCAAAGTACTCAGAACACCATAGCAATACCCATGACTACCACCTAGAACACCTGGCAACCACAGAGCAATGCAAAATCTCACTGGACATAGTAGAAGCTAAAAAGCACCACCTATTGTTTTCAGAAATTGTAAGTTATTCATCTGCACCAAGTGTCAACCTAATTTTGAGCCAATGGGGATTTATTCCTCGGGTTGCACTGTATAAAAGCCACAGATCCAGAAATGAGTAAATGATTATCAACAACTGCAGCAAAATGAATTGTCTCCATTTGCCTATTCATCACTCTTCGTCCTCTGGCTTGCTTTCAGACTTTCAGATCAAGAGGCCTCTATTCTTGCCAAACCGGCTTTTATCTCTCCAGTGTTCAATATCCCACAAAATCCATTCTTTCTGTTCTGTTCATAATGAGTCTGTCTGTATCATCTCCGATTGACTTCACCCCAAAAAAACCATGAACCTGAACTCATTTCTTATCCAAACGCCATGCTGCACTGACCCTGCAGTGGACTGTCGGATTTAGACACCAAGGCTCATCATGGACACCCCACACCTGCCAAACCAGAGTCTCATCCCAATCATCTAATTCACAATGCAATGTTCCTTTGCTTTCAAGCTGATTTATTTATGTCTCTTTGGTGAAAACTGTTGTTATCAGAATTACAGTAAAACATAACCAAAATCCAAGTCACAGTCGCAGTATTTTCATGGACTTCCCTGTGCATCCCAGCAGATACGTTAATGTCAAACAACATCATTGACATTGGCATTAAAAAACCTGTCAAAAATGTGGAGTGAATTGATGTCAAAACCTTGATTTCCACACGTTGATGTCCTTTTGACCACCAAAATAACAACACAGAAGTATTAAAATATTGTGTATAATAATACAATATGATCAAATTGACATTGACCCCAAAAACATGTCAAAAATGCAGATCGATTTGATGTCAAAACCTTGATGTCCATACACTGACCACAAAAATATTATATAAAGTATTATATAATAATATATGGCAAGCAGGGGCCACTTGAACTTTTAGGGGGCACACTTTAACATACTTACAAACTACTAAAAAAAATTCCAAGTCATTTTTTCATGCATTACTCAGCAGTCTTCATAAATAAGCTAATTAAATAACTTAAACAAAAATTAATCTTCCATGTTAATTTATTTGACAATTGTAGTGAGATGACCCATTTTTAACATTCAACTACATTAAGGCACATTTTTGCACCTGTAAACTTTAACAGATACAGTTGAGGTCAGTTTTTCCCCTTCTGTTAATTTACAATAATACCCAAGTGTTCCCAATTGATCTTTAACAAAGCAAGGAGATTTTTACAGTATTTCTTATAAAACAACAACAATAACAAAAAAATCTTCTAGGGTAATAATAAGTCTTATTTCTTATTGTTTGCCTTGAATAAAAGCTAATGATAATTTAATAACAATAAAAAAATGAAGGTTATTATTATTATTAGCCATAATGGGGCTAATAATAATGACCTTAATTTTATTTTTATTAAAAACTGCTTTTATTCAAGGAAAACTTTTTTGATTGTCTATAGAACAAACCAGTTATACAATAACTTGACTGATTATTTTAACTTTCATACTCAACATAATAACTTTAAATTATACTTTAATCTGAATACTTCTATCCTGCAAAATAACTAGTAAAATATTATGCACTCTCTGTCACCATGGGAAAGAAAAAAAGTAGTTATTAGAAATTAGAAAAATGTGTTGAAAAAAAATCACGTCTTTTGAAAACTCGTGCTTTGTCACTACTGACAAAAATGAAGGCAAAAGTAAAAGAGTTGAATATTACTTTCATAAGAGCATGACTAAAAGCAAAATTTGATCAATGTGTTACATATGTTCTTTTGTACTTGCCAAATACTTGTAAATTCAAGACTGCATTTCCTAATGTAAAACTATTTAATTATTAACCATTTAATTTCTGATTAATAACAGTCGATGCATAGCAGAGGACTTCCCATATATTAAAAAATTTTAAATTTCAAATATAATTAATCTCTACTATAATCATCAGTGGACATTTTGATAGTTTTTCACGATGTGAACCTGACTGAAGTTGTTTTGTTTTAATTACCTGTGTCAATTTGGGGCTTAGCATCTGATGAATGTGGGAAAGTCACTGATGCGTGCAGCACTGTCACTGGCAAAAATCAAGCGAAAACAGAGACAGCGAGTGCCCACCACACTGAGTGCATGCAAGAGATGTCTCATATTCCCACTCGCTACCACCGATTGCTGATCTCAATTATTTGTGGTGTTTTAATTGTGGCACAAAAATATTTTCTCTGTACTGCCACCACAGGACAAATTGTGCATTACAGCCAAAATTGGTGTGATCCGTGTCCAAATTCACGGGGGCCAGAGGCAATAATATCCAGCTGCAGGCCCGCAGAACCACACACGTTTTAGGCACACACACAATCCAGCCCACACAATCTAGGCAAACCATATATGGTTACGACGGATGATATTAACGTTTTCTCGGACATCATCATCAATATAATTTTAAATGTATTTTGTTAATAAATATTGTACACAATAAACAATAGTGTTTACTATTTCACAAATATTACGATCGAGACAAATGGGGTGTGTTGTTTCCGATCGCCGTTCAATGTAATAGACTGAACAGTTTTCTATCAATCATCATGACTCATAGATGATCAGTCATTATTATCTGACAGATTCAATATCGCAGATACTAGTTTGCTGGCCTTGCTGAACGATTTTAATTGGACAGGTTTAATTTATATAATGGATTTATTTATTATGAAGCAAATAATAGCAAGTTAATATAGGCAAGAATAAAGTCATAAGTGTTTAACCAATTAATTTTACTTACGTATTTTGAGTTCAGAGACTGCAGAGATGTTAAAATGATCGTTATGATATAATAATGATATGACTGAAATGGGAAACCGTATTTGTGAAATTCAATAGGTGGCGATAATGCTCCTAAGGAGTAAGTTAGTTACCATATATGGTTTGCCTAGATCGTGTGTGCTAGATTGTGTGTGTCTAAAACGTGTGTGGTTCTGTGGGTCTGCAGCTGGATATATCTCGCCAGAGGGGGACCAAACTTGTTAATACTGAGGCAATGGCCCCCTTGTCCCCCACCCCGCCAGAACTGCCACATTTGCCAAATGGCAAATTAACACTGGATTTTGTATGTCTACAATGCAAGAAACTACCTTGATGTAAAAGCGACATCATATAGACATCTAACATTGGTGTCAAAAAACACATCAAAAATCAATTACTGGAAAGTCCTGTAATCAGTTTTTGATGTCAATGTTAGACGTCAATTTGATGTCATTTTCTAATTTTTCGTCCTATTGACATGAAATCATTTAGCATTTCACATGATTTTGATGCTGTTTTGACATCTTGTCGGGATGTCTGTCCTTCCTTTATCTGGCTTCACAAAATTTCAAGCAAGTAAAAAATGGGAATGGATTGGGGTTATAAACTGTGCATCATACAGTTTTTTTTTTTTTTTGTTCTGGCTGAGCATCCTCAACTGTAGATAGCAAACAATGGAATGTGCAGAAATTTCTCTGGTGAACAATAGGTCAGTTAGGACAGCTGATTAATCCCTGAACAGAAAGCCAGTGCGTAGGGTCATCCTGGGTCTCGTATGATGGATGTGACCTCCATTTGGTGTGATAGTGTGCAGGAGGGTGATCTATAATGCCTGCTGGACCACAAAGCTGAAACTGAGAGACTGGACAGTGGATAGGAACCAGCATGCAGTACCTTCAAAGTCCCATAGAGTGCACTGTTTCACTTGTGACCAGTGCTGGGCTTAAAATGCCCTTAAAAAAAAGAAACAATCAGATGCTGAGGTTGGTTGCTGATTGCTGTGGTGAACTGAACACAAGAGGACAAACAGTCTGGTCCGTGAATGCAAGCGAGTCTCAAATTCAGACACTTGTTCTGCTGAATAATTCTGGCACCTGATTTCTTTCCAAACATATGATTTGTGCGAAACGCCCGGGCGTATGTGAAATGACAAGGTATAATTTCTCAGTGGTTAAAGGTGGAGATTTTGTGTGTGTGTGTGTTTGTGTGCCGTTTGTCCTTTGGCTGTTTGGCAGTGCAGTGGTCGTGTCAGCATCCATTAAAAGATTAATTCATCTCTATCAGCTCTCACCTATACGGCTTTCCCTGCCACTTTGGCAACTCTTGTGTGATTGTGTGGAACTAAACAGAGTTAAGTCAGAATGGTCAGGGCTCAGTAGTTAAAATCAGCTGACTGGATGAAATTGATTTTTCCCCCCATTGGTTAAATTAATTCAGTAATTAATAATGACGTTATTTACTGCTACAACTGTTTGACATCACTATAAGCAATTATGCATTTTTCCATTCTTCATTTTGAGATATTACTAAAAGTAATGACACTTGCTGTGTAGTAAGTATTGATTCAGCCTTTATGGTTTATTTCAAGCATTTCATAATTTTTATTATATTATTAATACAATTACACCTAATTATTATATTAATTCACTCTTGACTTGTTGACTTCTTTCAGTTTGTGTTTTTTTGTTCTTTAAAACACAGAAGAATATATTTTGAAAAAGGCTGGAAACCTGTAACCATCAGTGCTGGGCACATTCCTTTTAAAAGAGTAATTAGTATAGTTACGAGTTACTTTTCACAAATAGTAACTGAGTTAGATAGTTTTACAAAGTAACTAATTACCAGTAAAAGTAACTTGCGTTACTTTAATAAAATCTAATTTGTCAAATGACTAAAATAAATATAATAAATATAATGTACAGTAATCTACACTATTTTAATGTTGTACAATGTGAGAGACAACCATCAAATTCAACATACCATTATAAATGCTATCGTTACTATAGTTGCACAATAAAACACAATAGATGGTTTAGAACTTTAAGATAAAAGTAGTGCTTATATTCCCAGTTTGCAAAAGCTTTGAACTTGTTGGACTTGCTATCGTTCATCGTTGGTGTGTGTAACACACAAATTGCCACCTGTCAATCACTTTTTCTGCAGGACTCTGGCATGAATACGTAGAGTGATCTGTGTCGTTATAATGGCGTCGGCAAACTTGGTTGGTAAAAAGGTGCACAACCAACAGGAACCAAATAACAGTATCTGAGGTTTTCACTAAGATTACTAAGTACAAGGGTAAAAGCAAAAGATTGAAGCAGTGAACTGACGCTGTGACACGTTACCTGATAGATTCAAAAGACCAAAGAGTCGTTAGATAGAGACAAGATTAGTTAATCATCACGTTTAACAACTATAGTGAGACGCGATTCAGTGGTACATCCTGTCCGACGTGTACTGCTCTCTGGGCTGACTGCTGGAGCACAGATGCTGCAGCGCAGGACAAAGTGTTTGTGTGTCTGTGTGTGGTAATGTGATGTGCGTTCTTAGCTTTATAGTGTGGAAGGAGGGCTTTTCAGAAATGCTTGGTGAAACGTCAGTGTGGACGTGTATCGTTTTCATTCTAAAATGCCATTTTAAAACTAAGACGTATTAGTCTAAACGTGGCCTAAGTGTGTATTTTTTGCAAGCGGGTTGCTGCTGCGACAGAGGGGGGCGAGGCGGGTCTATCGACCCAACCCTAATCTAAGCCAATCATCACGTTCTCAGTCACACCACATTCACAAACACACCAATCACCATTACTGGTTGGTTATGTGTCCCGCCCCAGCCCCGAACACACACATCCCAGAAAAAGAGAGATTCTATAGCTGAGACGCTGCTTGCATGAAAACCGATTCAGTGTTCTCAATTAAAGTAACGCACATTTTATTGTCAGTAATGGTAACGGCGTGTAATGGGGGAAACAGTAATTCATTTAATTACTCGTTACTGAATAAAGTATCGCCATCAGTAACCCTGTTTATTTACAGCATCATATATTCTCATCACTGGTAACCACTGACATGCATATTAGTAAAACAAACTATGGAAGTCAATGTTTACAGGTTTCCAATGTTCTTCAAAGTATATCGTTTTGTGTTCATCAGAAAAATACAAAAATTCTGTTTTTTTTGGACAACAAAAGTTAAAAACAAATTATGTAAGTGAATGATGACAGAAATACAATTTTTAGGTGAACTTTTCCTATAAGGTTAAACTAGTTGATGAATAACCAAAGTAGGCCTGTCACAATAATCAATATATCAACTAATTGCGCAACACATGGAGAAGACATCAATTATTTTCGGTGATGCAATATATATATCACCTATACATGAAAAACAATTTTAGCAACATTTTAGCTGATTGTGCAACATCTTTAACTCTATTGTAAGTGTCATTGTCAGTATGGTTAAAAAAACATTCTAGTATTTACTATAAATTACTTTGGTATATTTTCATGTGGGTGTCTGATGACTGAAAATAGATCTGGTAGCAGATACCACAGCGTCTGTTACCTTTTTACCTTGCACTTTTTGTTAATAAATATTATGATATATTTAGGATATGTGTTTTCACATTCTGATTCCAATGCCTAATTATTAAAATGACTATAACTAAATTAAATTTTCTTAAGAATAAAATATTCTGACATTATATAATGAGTGGCATAAAATGATCTTAAAATGACAATATTATCGTTTATCACAATATATTTTGGAGCAATATATTGTGCAACAAAAAATAGATATCGTGACAGGCCTAAACCAAAGTTGATCTGTGGTTACCTTAGCATAACTACAATTACCGTAATTCTTGTGGTTTTATTTTGTGAGGAGTAACCACCCTTACTGGTTCATTGACTTCATTCAATGAACAGTTTGAAAAACCAGTAAAGCTCAAAGTTTACTTCTAATTTTATTTGTATGCGATGGTCCGTTTACAGTGCAAATCTTTATTTATTTATTTTTCTTGCACATGCACTTAACTATTTTTGCACTACTTAGTTTGTCCACAATGTGTCAACATTGAGTTCGGACGTTGTTTTTAAAATGAGGACACAGAAGTAGAAAAACAACAAACTACTGAAGATAGCAAAATCAGAAAACTCCTGTGTTGACAAGCACTTGTGTCAGGAGATTAAAAGCTGTCGACAGCTCTGTTTTAAATAAGTACAGACATTTTAGCATTTTAAACGTGCAGAGATGTGGGTAGACATTAAACGTAAAATGTATTGATTTTGTACACTGTAAAACCCAAAAAGTTAAGGCGACTCAAACTGTTTGAGGAAACCGATTGCAACAAACCATTTTAGATCAAAAACTAATCCTAATGGGTACTGTGAACTTAATCCATTTGAGTAAATGAAGAAATTTGAGCACGGTAAAACCTAATAAATGAAGAGAACTCAAACCAACTGAGTACTATAAAACCCAATAAGTTAAGGCAACTCAAACCGTTTGAGGAAACTGCAACAAGCCATTTGAGTTAAAAACTTATCTATATGAGTCCTGTGAACTTACTCCATTTAGGAAGTAATGAGGTATTTAATTAACTTATTACCTTCAACACTGAGTTCAAAACTCTTCTCAAATGAGTACAATTACCTTTCAGTATGTTTTGAGTTAACTACACTCATTTCATTTGATTGAAGTTGACCGTTGGGTTTTACAGTGCAGATCAAGCCAACAACTTTAAAACGAAGAGTTTTATATTTCTCAATTTTGTTAACTACATGTTTTGTTTTTATAAATACTTCCAGAACAAGTACTCCAGAAAAACATAGGTGTGTGCCAATGCACTTTATAGAAACAATTCTCGGAAATGTTTTGTGATTAACACACTTTGTTAAGCTGTCATTTTGTCATCACATTAGCTATTATGAAATTGAAGTGTTTTTGCAGTCAGTGTGTGTGTGTTCATTCAAACAAAGAGAAGAATTTAAAACTAAGGTACAAAGCATAGTTATGTTCTCCAAATACTGCAGCTGAAAGAGCTTAACTGTACATTATACTTCTCCATTATTGAAAAATGTTTTTAAAAATCTTTACTAATAACCTTAAGCAAGTTTCTCCACATGTGTACAGTCTCTCTGCGTGTGTGTTTCTATTTTTGTCTCTTTTCAGTAAGATGTTGTTTTTATTTGTTCTCTCTGTTGGAGAAGTCTTTGCAGGCATAAACTGAAAGCTGCAGAGATGCGTGGGACAACAAAGCAGATGATGGGGGGGTTTAGCGAAAGCTATAATAAAGGAAGAAACTCAGACCCCCAACTCATCCAGCACCCCACACAGTTTATAAGACTATAGACAACTTTTCACCACTTTACTTTTGTAAACATTTCATTATCACCTCACGATTGGTTCTGGGTAATTGTCAGTGACAGTTTTTACACAGTTTTGTCAACCGCAGTCAAACCCCTGAAGGGCGGAACAGAGATACGAACAATTACACAGCCGCCTGGCCTTGAAGTAATCAAAATTATTGTATGAAAACAGCTCATTCCCCTGTGTATCATTCTGTGTGTGTGCGTTTATTGAGGAAAGTGGGTCATGTTGTGTTAGAGAATGGGATGTAATAAATTGCTTTTAGAATTTGTGCGGTGTGAGTTCATGGAGATCAGTGCAGCATCTTTTCCAGGGTTTCTGGTAGATCGAGCGGCTATGTATAGGTGTTATACATGTGGTGTTAATAGGTCAGCAGTAGACTTCTGCTGCTATCAAATTTTTATCAGGATATTGATCTAAGCTGCAAAAAAGATTCCTTTAACAGGTATAGAACGATTCATACAGATGAATACCAAAAACAGAAATGCCAAAACGTATTGTATTGCTTTATTGTGTATGTGTATGTATATATATATATATATATATATATATATATATATATATATATATATATATATATATATATATATATATATATACATACACATACATATACACACACAATAAAGCAATACAATGTATACAATACATATATATACATATATACTTTTACAATAAACACTTTACAATTAAGTCTTATTAGTAAATGTTATGGATAATACTTCAATCAACAGATAAGAAGAAGCCATATTATAGTTATGCACGATTTACAGGAGTTTTATTAGTTATTAAATTCATTTAATAAAACAATTATGACTCTTGATTGTAATGCATTATTAGACATTAGCTAAGAAATTAATGACATGCTTTTGTATTTGTCATTATATTGACTTTTTTTTAGTATTTTTTATATTTGATTTATATTAACTGATGTTAACAAATGGACCTACATGGTTAACGAACAAATGGCTGGATGCATTCCTCTGAGATTTAGTATTAACATGATCGCATCATACACTTGGTGAAGATTTATCAGCATTTCATACATGATGTGACTTTGGGTTTAAAGCTGGTGCATGTGGATGTCATTTGAGGGTAGTGAACTCACTGTCATGTTCCAGAAACAAGTTTGAGATGATTTGAACTTTGACATGGCACATTCTCCTGCTGGAAGTATAATGGGTACACTGTGGTCATAAAGGGATGGAGCTGGTCAGCAACAATACCCATTTAATACCCATTTAGTTGGTCCTAATGTTCATAATTTGTACCATGAAAATATTCCACACACCATTACACCACCAGCAGCAGCCTGAACCACTGATAAAGGAAGGATGGATCTTTGCTTTCATTGTTTTCACCAAATTCTGACACTACTATATGAGTGTTGCAGCAGAAAAGACTCATCAGACCACGCAAGCTTTCTAACATTCAGCTTTGGCAAGCCATTGTGAATTGCAGTGTCTCAGTGTCTCTTTTTCTGTTGCTGTAGATCATTTGCTTCAACGTTCAGAGATGCTCTTCTGAAGACCTCATCTATAACAAGTTGTTTAAATACTGTTGCCTTTCTATAAGCTCAAACCTGTCTGGTCATTTTACTCTCCTCTGTAAAAAGAGATAATTTACTGTACTTTATTATTTTTTTTGGAAAATACTCTCATTTTACAACTCCTCTAGACTTACAGTATGTAAATTTGATACTCAGTGGTTGAACTAGGTATTTCACCCCTGGTTCAAAACGCACACAAGTGCCGTTTGCCAGATTGACGACATCAACCAGAGCATGCCTGACCATTGAGCCTAAAGCTGATTTAAGTTGTGTTCTAAATAAAAGCAACGGCATGCAATAGAAGGATTATTTTCCATGTTAAAAAAAGAGTTTTTGTTCTAACCAACACCAGAAGTTAATATTTTAGAAACGGCTTCTATTTTTTTTGCAGCTGAACAACAGGATAAACTGACAATGATCACCTCAGGTACACCTTGTGTGCTTTATTTAGTGTTAAATGCCAATAATATGAGTTTGAATGCCATTTTACATGAGATTTACTGTCATACTTCTGAAAGCAGCAGCAGATAGTTTACCTCAGATCTTGAAAATAAAACAAACCGTTTGAAATTAAACTTTAGAACTGTGACTCAGTGCAAACCAACAAATATTAGTTATTCAGCATGTACATTTAAAATGTTAAAGAGGTTTAATATGGGTTTCGTCTGGTGCAAACAGCCAAATTGCTTATCACTGCAAATCTCATCACGCAGCATGTTTTTAGGACACAGGGTTACAAAGTAACCTGCTCAACTGATGTTTACGCTTGTGATATTTATAGACCTTTTTCTTAGAACGCAAAATTACCCATTATGCTTTGCATGTATGCGCAAGGAGAATGCTAAGAACTTCCGGTCAGCAGCTGATGCGTATAAGCAGTCACACTTGGACAGCTTTGAAACGATAGTTTTAATCTATTTTACCTGCTTTTATCATCTTTGAACTAATCCTGTTGTCGATCAGCACCACCTGCTGGACTGATCATTTAAAAAATGTGATCTAAAGGGATGGAAAACAACTGCTCTGTGAGGCATTTTCCCCTCGTTGTCAGACGGCATATCTTTAAAAGAAGCCTCGTCATCGCTAAAGTCAACAGTTTCTCTTTCTTTCAAATATATAACCAACCCAAACAAATGTAGTTCCCCAAAATGTTTGACACACACACGTAGCCTGCTGTACTGTCCCACTGACACACTGATTTAATAGGTGTGACAAAGTGAAAATAAAGTGACATTTTGAAATGACAGAAAAACACAAACCGTGGTAAATACAACACACTAAATGAAACATAAACGGCTCGTGATTAGAACGAACAGCAAATCAGCCAGCAGAGTATCAGTACCAGACTTTTATTGGTCATTTTTTGCATTTTTTTTTTGCATTTTTTTTATTGGTCATCAAATTGCATGATTTACATACCTCTTAAGTTTTATGCCAGTAATCTGGTGTGCTCTATAATGCAGTGAAGTATTGCGTGCGTGCGTGCGTGCGTGCGTGCGTGCGTGCGTGCGCGTGCGTGCGTGCGTGCGTGCGTGCGCGTGCGTGCGTGCGTGCGTGCGTGTGTGTGTGTGTGTGTGTGTGTGTGTGTGTGTGTTGAAGAGCCCCTGAGCTAACAGCTGACAGGCCGGGGAAACACACACACACTGTATTTCTGACAGCAGACACGTGAACTAGGAGAACGTTTTTCTCTCATGCTTGAATCACATCTGACAGATTATAACAGCTTTAACACACACTTTTCAAAGTTGTGTGTCACAAAAACACCCCGTAATCCACTCAAAACGCTATTGAAACCCATTTTCGGAGCGCAAATTACCAGTTGTTAACGCTGTAAATGAAAGTTCTAAGCATTCTACCGGAAGACGCTGGTCGCTATGGCTCCCTCCATGCAGCTGCCAAGAAAAAGGTCTATATTATTTGCTAATTATAAACCTCATGTGGAACTTTGAATCTGCGTCTCATTTCGGAGGCTGCTACTGTCCACCAGAGGTTGCATTTTAGTCATGGATGCATGTTTTGAGAGCGTTCATGGCTAAATGAATCAAATACGCTGTTTTCCACCAAGACAACCCAGGGTGCTGAAATATAATTGGCTTAACTAGCATTGTGCCGGTTAAAAGAACCAAAACAAAGACAGCCGTTCCGGCACATAACTCACATTTTCAAAGCAGAATAACTGACTTCAGCATTGTTTTTCAGATAAACAAGACTGTTTCTTAAATATCTGCAAATATAGTATGGTATGTTTATGCTGTAGAACAGTGAAACACGTACATACAGCACCTTGAGTTTTACTATTTTTGAGGAACAATTTTAGCTTAGCTTAGCATAAATTATTAAATCGAATTAGCAAAAAAAAGATATTTTTCCTATATTTAAAACTTTACTCTTCTGAAGTTACATTGTGTACTAAGACGAATGGAAAATTAAAAGTGGCTAATATGGCTAGGAACTGCATAGTATCATTGTGCCTGCTGCAGCCATGATTTATGCTAAGCTAAGCTAAATGCCTGATTGCATTGCATTGTCTGCCATATGATTGGCTGATTCTAAATTTTCATTAGCAGTTCAATAGTTGTATCTAACGTGGCTGACAAGTGTATATTTGTGGCATAACTGATTAAAAATGGTAAGAAATCAACTTTTAAATCAAGGTGACTTGTAAAATGAGCCTATTTGTGAAAAGGTGTATAATTTTTATAATTCTGCACAGTTCATTTACTCAATAATTTTACGGCAACAGCTTTATTTTAAGTAAAGTCAACTAATTGCTTTTTACAGTCTGACCTCTGGTATCATCAAGGCATTTTCACTCAAATAGAGCTGCTACTCTCTGGATATTTTCTTTTTTTTTTTGGATCATTCTCTGTGAACTCTACAGATGGCTGTATGAAAATCCCAGTCTGTCACCAAGAACCATGTCTTGACTGTTGTCTACATGCCTAAATGCATTAGGTTGTCTGCCATATTATTGGCTGATTATATATTTTCATTAGCAGTTCAATAGTTGTTACTAAAGTGGCTGGCGAGTGTATATTTGGGGTTGTGCATTGTAGCATAGTTTGGGTGTAAATTGCACTATACAGTACTATGCAAAAAAGTCAAAAGTCAAAAAGAACTCAACTTGAAATTTTTCACATTTTTTTCTGTATTCTGTATGCATCAATATTGAATCTATCAATATTTTTGCTTTATTATATATGATTTGCTAAAAGAAAATGTAATTAAGTTCTATTTTGTATTGTTGAAGGAGGTTGATGATATTCACACTCGCTCCTGTAATAGCATTGTTTGCTTTAGTGGTGTTATGTGTACAGTATGTTATGCCAATTACTGGAGCATTTGTGTACAATAACCAATTCAGAGATTCTCAAGGCCAATTCAGAGCACATTATCATTGCATTAACACAGGTTTATCACTTCTCTGTTATTATGCACAATAAACATGAGCTTATATAGACAGCCAGCAATACAGGAACTGACTTTTGCAGTATCTGTTTACAGTAGCTGTTCTAGGGGAGAATATTAAGAATAAGCATTTTTCTTTAAGACCCTAGTGTAACCAGGGAGCACTATTTCTAGAAAAGACTTCCAATTATAGTGTGTACTCTTACAGTAAATCTTTAGTTTATTGCAGTCAAGAAAATTATGAATGGAGAAAATAGTTAAATCGCCTTGACCTTGTTGCTGTTGCTCTGGATGTGTATACCAGGCAGGCACACAACGTCATAAGACGTTAATATAGGTCAGATTTACGTCATGGCATCAGGTGACCAAAATTCAATGTCTACGGACAATGTTATTTTGATGTCCATTAAGGATGTCAAATTACGTTGATATTTAGTTGATTTTAGGTCATGTTGGAAAGTGACCAAAATGCAACGTCGAGCTAACATCTTAAAGGGGTGGTCCACTACGATATCATATTTTAAACTTTAGTTGATGTGTAATGTAGCTGTGTGAACAAACAACATCTCTGAATACGATCAAAGTTCAATGCAAAGGGAGACATTGGTTTTCACAGAGTTAGCTTAGCAAAGCCAACAGCGAACAAAGTTTGGGGACTACAAAAAAAAAATACATCCGGGTTAATGATGTCATAAACCCTTCAGGTTACAAGCATACATTCTGCGCAGTGAAGGGGCGTGGCCAGATATGCTGTAATGTTATAGCAGAGACGCTTCCTAGCGAATCACAGCACATTATGTTAACTGACCAGTTAGAGCCTCTTGGCTTTAGGAGGAACTAGGACTATGATTGTCGTTTTCATGTTAGCTGAGTAGCTGTGTATAATTAAAGTAAGATATATGTAAAGTAATGTGATTTTTCACAAATGAAGCATGAGCACGCATTACTTTGCATCTTATAAACACAACCAAGCCTGATACAGGCAAAATACAAAATACAGTCTGGACCACTCCTTTAACCCAACGTCAAATTGACGTCAAATACTGACATTTATTCGTCAGTTATGGCAAACAAAATCCAACGTCTGATAGACGTCATAGTGGTAACGTCATTAGATGTTGATATTTGGTTGATTTTAGGTTGGACGTTGGACATTGACATCGACCTGATGTTGGGATCTGACGTCCGATCCTTTCAGAAATGGAAAAACCAGAGAGTGATGCTCGAAAAACAAAGGAGAAGCTGGAAAAAACAAAGGAGCAAATGATTCTTTCAGCAACCTAAAACATGAACAAACTGCCATGTTTAATTATTATCATCACCTTTTGGAATATTATGAACTCAGAATAACGTAGTTACTTTCTAACAAGAGGTTCAGCTTTGCTTTGACATATCCATGAGCGAGAATGACGTCGACTGCAACTTTGTCTTACACCACGCTCACCAAAAGGATACTATTGGTACCATTTGGTAGTGAAGACACAAGCCTGGTAAAGGTGACCTGTACCTAACTATACTGTACTGTACCATACTGTACCACTCAGCATTACAGTATAATGTGGTTTTGGAATTTTTAGATTCCAAGTTTTTTTTCTTTTAAATGGGCTAAGAAGAAATAGATTAATCCTAAAGTATGTGAAATATGTTTCCCCTGATGTTGTACAATGATAACAAATCATTCTTTAAACACTTTCTTGATGACAAATGTTTCTGCTATAGAACGATTAGCCTAGCATTTGAAAGATTAAAAGAAACCGTTGTGAGATTTGAAATAATAAGCAAACTGATGGATCTGCAGGAATATTTTTTAATGATGTATATGTACGGTCAGAGATGTATAGTAACGAAGTAGAACTACTTTACTACTGTACTTAAGTACTAAAAGGCAGTATCTGTACTTTACTGGAGTATTGTTTTTTTCTCCTACTTCCACTTTTACTCAAGTACATATTTTCGATGAGTTTAATACTTTTACTCCGATAGATTTTTTATGAGCTGCATCGTTACTCGTTACTAGAGGTGTCAAAATTGTCGATATCGGTTCAGTAATAGATCATAACGGGTTATTACGTACTGACGTCATTTATCTCCTATGTGCGGTGTCGCAATACTATGGCGAAGGACGGAGGCGCGAGGGCGAGTGAAGGCGGTATACACAGCACACGAGCTGCTATTTCACTACTACAGAGAAATGTTGTGAGACTCCATCTCTGCCTCTCTCACTTTGGACATTTGACCCGCTGGCCTGTTTGTGAGGTAACTTTATAGATTACCTGTGATAACCGCGTATTATACATACATAGACTGTAACCGCGGCTGTTCTTCCCGCCATCAGTGAACAACGCTTTCATTTCTAAAGCCGATAGCAGCCCTTTCTGTTGAGAAGGTGAAGACAATAACCAATCAAAGGGGTGTAAGACCTCGCCTGTCAGCGTTTAAAAAGCAGGCGGGAGAATATTTACATTAGTTTATTTGCTATAAATGCTCATGCTGTCTTCTGTGCATGAGTTTTGTTTGATACATTCAGAAAGAGTGTTTTCTTTGAGCGGGTCAAATTAAGATTACAGTTCATATATCTTACTGCTGTATTAAAGGACACAATTGTATTACAAGTAACCATTTAACTGTCACACCAAGAAAAAAACCAATAGATTTTTTTTATTTATTGCATTTCTTAACTCCTAATGTCGCTAGTTAACACAATCTATACATTTTCCCCCAACACATCCCATAATTTCTAAAATATCAGCCTCTACCAAATGGTTGAGATGTTGGTTTATGGTAAAAGTACCAGAATGAATAAATATACTATAAAAATATGAAGTTTAAGACCAATTTAATTAAAACATAATCAAAATGAAACATTTTTGAATACTAAATCATAGCCATAAGCCATAAAATATTTCAGATTTTCATTTAACACAGTAATATACACGTTTTCTTTTTTTACAATAAAATCAAAATCAAGTGAATTAGAACGTTCGTTTACAGCGTTTACAACCAGTAATTTGTGCTCCGAAAATGGGTTTCAATAGCGTTTTGAGTGGATTATGGACTGTTTTTGTGACACACAACTTTGAAAGGTGTGTGTTAAAGCTGTTATAATCTGTCAGATCTGTGGTTCAAGCGTGAGAGAAAAACAGTATTGTAAGTCATGTTTCTTTTCGTTCTGCTTAATGACGTGCCCCCAAAAAAGAGATTTAAAATAAACAAAACAATATGATGTCTTTTGACTGCATTCTTTAAAGAGCCGATATTATAGATGAAATAGGGTCATATTTAGGTTGTAAGGGTCTCCAACAACAGTCTAATATGCATGCAAGGTCAAAAAACACTTTGATGGTCTTATAATCTGCATTTATTTTTACCTAATTATCCCAGCGACTCCCATATGAATCGTACAGCGATTCATTTGTACCCAAACCCCTCCTCAGCGCGAAGCTAATCTGCGCTGATTGACACACACACACACACACACAAACACACACAGGGCCTGCGCGTCCATATAGGACCGGCTGAATAGAGAGGGCGCGGCGCTCAGTTATATCCGCGAATACCTGTGCGTTACACACACGAGGAGACACACACACACACACACACACACACACACACACACACACACACACACACAGAGGGCCGGCGCGTCCATAGAGGAGCGGCTGAATAGAGAGGGCGCGGCGCTCAGTTATATCCGCGAATACCCGTGCGTTACACACACGAGGAGACACAGACACACACACACACAGGGCCGGCGCGTCCATAGAGGAGCGGCGCTCAGTTATAACCGCGAATACCAGTGCGTTACACACACGAGGAGACACAGACACACACACACAGGGCCGGCGCGTCCATAGAGGAGCGGCGCTCAGTTATAACCGCGAATACCCGTGCGTTACACACACGAGGAGACACAGACACACACACACACAGGGCCGGCGCGTCCATAGAGGAGCGGCGCTCAGTTATATCCGCGAATACCCGTGCGTTACACACCGGACAATAATATTGAGCTGAAATATTTTGAAACTTGACCGTTGCATGTGTGTTAACAGCTGACGATCCGTAATCAAAGCGGCACGCGTCGCGTTTTCAACGTGGCTTTACACGCGATATGAGAATATAAAGAGTTAACCTGATACAGTACACGCAGTTACAAGTCACAAAACACAACTAAATACATAATTTGCAAGATAGAGTAAACGAGGCAATAATTTTAATCGCACTTACTTACACTTGTGAAATGGGGGTAGAAACTGATCCATGATGCACTGATCCATGTTCTGACAGTCTATAGTGATCCTTCCTTTAACAAACTGATGAAGTCTTCTTTGAAAGCATATAGTTTTCAGAAGCACTCAGAACTGCTCAAGGCTGGGCTATATTGCTGATGTTTCATCTTTGATTAGACTGTCCATAATATCCATCTGCACAGCGTGACTTCATTCGACCTGTGTCTGTGTGTGTCTCTGTGTGTGTGTGAGACTTTTTTTCTGTTAGTGGGCGGGGCCGCAGGTTTCAAATCTCCCGGGTTTGCGTGCCCAACTACTTGTGTTTCGTAGCTGCGTCATCGCGAAACACCTAATGACTCGTTATCAAGACGACTCGTTTGAAGCACTATGAGTCGACTCTTTTATAGATGAATCAATAGTTTTAAACACTGTACACTTACAGATTTAAGCCTTAGCTGGATATTTCACTTCACTTAGAGCTATGTTACACACTACATGGAAGGGCATTTTCAAAAACCCATAATATGGGCTCTTTAATAACTACATTACACAATACTTATACTTTTACTTTCAGTACTTGAGTAGTAAATTTTGAAATAAAATACTTGCAATACTTAAGTACAAAAAATGTTGAATACTTTAGTACTTCCACTTAAGTATGGTGTTTAAAGAGCACTTTTACTTCTACTCAAGTCACTTTTTGATAGAGTACTTGTACTTTTACATAAGTCTGGGTCTCTAGTACTTTATACATCTCTGTGTACGGTATGCATGTATACTATCATTCAAATATGTATGATCTCTTTATAAACAGTATTTTTTACTGCGTCTATTTAAGCGTCTATTTAAAAACAAATTCTATCGACAATGAAAAACTGTAAATCGGTATTCCTATGATCCTCTGCATGACACTTGGTATTTTAATATTTTGTTTAAATAATTAAGTTTCTTAGAATTTTTCTTATGAATTTTGAACATTCGATTATTTTTCATTGCATTGCTTTTCACGTTTATTGCATTACTTCAGTGTTGCATATTATAGGAATGTTTTGTGTTGCACATCATCATTTTGCCAAGAAAGATGCGATTCTGGATTAACAACTATGTTGATCCTGGAACATAATTTTTGTTGGAAAATGTAATCCATACTTATTCCCTATCCCTAAACCCAACCAAAACTGCAAATTATTCCCAAAATCAGAGGGGAATCTTAGTTGGATAACAATCATGTAGCACTGCATAAACCTAACCATAAGCCTAAACTTAACATATCAGATAATTCTGATTAGAATGTTGTTCCAGGATCAACATAGGTGTTAATCCAGGAACACATCCTACTTGGTGAAATCAGGTCGGTGTTTTGTGTTTTTGTGAATGACGAAAAACCCCTTCTAGTATGTTCTTGGGCTTGTGGAATTACTGCTTGAACATTAGGTTGCTTAATTTACAGGATGTTTTGTAAATTTGTTTAGATTTTACAATATTTTTCAAGTAATTTTTCTGGCAACCACAGCTGCCATTAGTTTTTATCATGTCTCTATCTGAAGTTCTACCAACCTATTAATTTCTGTAAATATTTATTTATTTTATTATATGTAAAGTATACCAAGCACAGTACATTGCCATTTCTGAGTTCTGAGATCAAATTGTCTTGAATAATATTCATGGAGGCTGTTTTATTTTAATGTGACAGTCAAAAGTAAATGATTTAGATTAATACTACATATTGATATAATTGTCTTACTTATATTAACTTCTCAGGTTGTATATATTACATCTTTATACTTAAGCACAGTTGTTTCTTTCTCAGGTTTTGGCAGATGAGCATCTGTGTGGCAAATGTGCAAATTCTGTCGGTTTCTGACAAGCTGTCTGTGAAAATTTTGTCTTGCCATTTAGGAAGCCTTGCTGTCACTCAAACTCAGGTTTGTGTGTAATTCGAGGTGGAGTCTAGCACAAATAACAAGCACAACATCCAAAGCAAAGATATTTTGCGAAGACTATGGCTTACGCCGGTGAGCTGTTTTTAATGAGTTGTGCGCGTTTCCTTCAGGATGTCTGTCCCAGAGGAGACGTCTCGCTGTCAGAAATGTTTTCACATTGATGTGTCTGACTCCCAAACACGCGCTGTCTTTCTTGCTTTTTTCCCTCAGAGTCGCAAAACAAAGTACAGTGCTGCTTCTCCACCAAAGGATGACGTCATTTTAAGTTATTGACTATAAAGGAAACAAGATAAGAAGTACACAAGCAATGGAAAATTTGACTTTTTAGAGGCACCAGCCAAGCAAGTCCCATAGAGCAATGCACACTAATACAGTGATAACTCTCAAAAATCTGATTTTGAAATTTTCCTGGTTTATTAGGGTTGTCATAATACTGGAAATTCCAACTTTGATACAATACCCTGGAAAATATCGATATTCTATAACATTTTCGATACCACAGGGAATACATTCCTCCGCATTAAGCAGAATTGAATGAAGTAAAAAATAAAAACTAATCCATGCAATGTTTAAATGTTAGATTTTATTTTACATCAGGTATGTTAGCAGTCCAAAAAGGCTATGAATTACTAGTAAAAAATAAAATTAATGCAGGCTTCCTTTAGGATTGAAACAAAAGATCAAATCATCCTAATATTAATTGTGAGTGAGATTACCTATATTAAAGGTGCAGTATGGAATTTGACACCCAGTGGTTGAACTAGGTAATGCATTCCTGAATCAAAACACATTCAAGCGAAGGTTGCCTGATTGACGTGGGTATGCCTGACTATCGAGCCTAAAGGCTGATTAAAGGCTGATTTAAACTGTTTTATAGCTAATAAAATAGTTTTTCATACTAAAAGGAGTTTTTGTCCTAACCAATTTGTAATTTAGTTCTTCAAATTTCTGTTTTAGAAACAGCTACTATTTCTATTTCAACAGCTTTTTATTTCTAAACAATGCTAATAATGTGAGTTTGAATGACATTTTACATGACATTTATTGCCATACTACTGAAAGCAGCAGCAGATAGTTCACCTTAGATCTTGAAAATAAAACAAACCATTTCAATTGAACTTTAGAACTGTGATTCAGTGCAAACCAAGTTAAGAAATATCAATCATTCAGCATGTACATATAACACCGTTAAGGAGGTTTAGAATGGATTAATTAGATTATAAACCTTACCATTTCATTAGTGAGTGCATATTCTGTGCTTCTGAATGTCTGTATTTAAATTTCTGTCGTGTTTTGTCTGGTGCAAACAGCCAAATTGCAAATCTCGTCACGTAGATGTTGTGTATATGTAGTGTTTTCAGGACACGGGGTTACAGTGTAACCTGATCACCCAATGTTTACGTTTAAAATATTTATATTATCTGCTAATTTATAACCACCTCATGTGGAACTCTGAATCTGCATCTTATTTTGGGGCTGTTACTGTCCACTGGAGGTCACATTTTTGGTCGCGGACACACGCTTTGAGAGCCGTCCTGACTGAATGAATGAAATAAACAGTTTTCCTTGAAGGCAACCCGGGGTGCTGAACTATAATTGGCTAAAGTGACAGTAGGCAGGTTAAAAGAACCAAAACAAAGACATCGTTGTGGCACGGAAGAGACAATTTTCAAAGCAGAATATCTGACTTTAACATTGTTTTTCTTAAATATCTGCAAACATATTATGGTATTTTATGCTTTAGAAGAGTCAAAAACTTACATACAGCAGCTTTAACTTCTGAGATTTAGCAAAAAGGGACAAGACGTGTAACTGCAATATCCCTTTAGCAAAGGTGTATTTTTTATTATTTATCATTATATTTCTATAGATGTTTTTGTTCTAGCCATGATGCTGCTGAAATACCATTGGATTAAAACGGTTTCTAAATGATAAAATACCAATGATTGTTTAGGAAGAGAAGGCAAAGCCAGTATCAATACTACTCAAAAGTAAGATTGTATCATTTTAAATATTTCAGTATCGATATATATATATATATATATATATATATATATATATATATATATATATATATATATATATATATATATATATATATATATATATATATATATATATAATATATTACAAAATTCAATGTTAAAGGATATGTCTGTTTGAGAACAGCTTTGAGAATCAGTCTTGTGCTCTTGACTCATCGATGACTTGACTCAACAGCTGGCTTTGAATAAGGGCTGGATCCAAGATTATGTAAACTTCAAGGAAAAACAGTGTTCCTAAAAATATACAATTTTGTTGCCTAAAAACGCCATCTCACTGTGGACAGAAATTCCGAAAAAAAATGTGTTTTTAAACACAAGTTTGTTAGTGTGGTTAATATATATTAGTTATATACATAACTATATTATAGTCAGTTATTCAATAAATCCTTGAAACCAAAGACAAGTACTGTAACATACATCAGAAAAATGCATCAGCACATTTTCATCTCAAGATCTTCTCATATTTTTATAATTCTCTTGGTCAAGAAAATCCGACTTTGCTGTACATTTCAAAGGTGCTTTGAGTTTCTTTCTTCTGTTTTACACAAAGCGAGATATACTGAAGAATGTTGGAAAAATTAGCCATTGACTTCAAGTGTATTTTTTGTTCCTACTCTGGATGTCAATAGCTGCTTGTTTCCAACATTCTTCAGAATATCTTGTTTTGTGTTCAACAGAAATTTGACAAGTCTAGAACCACTTGAGTGTGAATAAGGCCCAATTCCCAATTCTACCCCTTAACCCTTCCCTTTACCCCTACCCCTCGTTTTGCGCATTCCCGTAAAGGCGTAAGGGTGTCCCAATTCTCTTTAGATTGAAGGCGTATGGCTAAGGGAAAGGGGTAAATACCACCACACTCGAAACCAAGGGGTAAGAAAATTTCACAGACTACACCAGCTACAATGGCAGGATCACACCTGGAAGTAAGGAGATCCACAAATTTGTATTTTTTGTCCTTATTACAAATTTTCACAACAAACAAAAACATGTTTTAATATATTCATAACCACATATGTGTTTTACCGTCATGCTTTAAAAAACCCCCCCCGCTAAAATAAAAAATGTTAAATTTCACGATATATAATCCATAATCATAAATCTTGGACAGCAGTCCCACATCATTCTGACACTCAGACACTGGAATACCCTGTCAGTAATGTCTAGTGGCTGGGAACGGGCTTTTTACAGTGTCTGCTGTAATGTTAATGTTGTTTTTGGTGTGTTTACATAGATGAATATGGCCACTGTGTAAATGCATAGTACAGTTACAATCTTATTGCCACATTATATTATTATGATAACATGATATATGCGTTCAGTGATTTCCTGAAGATAAAAACCCAAAAATAAAGCAACTGGAATAACTATAGCAGTCGCCATCGTCAATCTCATATGAAGCAAGAGATCGTGAAGCCATCTGATGACGTGTGCAGGTGCTGTAGTGCTGTCCCAATTCTTAGGGGTAAATTTTAAAGCTCTTCCCCTTCACCCTCGGTTTTAAGGGCCAAGGGTGAAGGAGAAGAGGTAAGGGTACAAAAATAGAATTGGGATTCGGCCTAAATGGGTGTAACATCCCTTTAAATCCACAGTAAGAACATACCACTGTAATATATCACACATGTACACTTTAATAGACGACTGCAAGCAAGTTTACATGCTAAGCAAAATATGTGGCAAATATCTTACAGAGACAATCAGTTTATACTCAAGCCGTTTATGACCTAACGAAAAAGGGTTAAAACATGACCATGTGTATTATCGGCTTCCGAAGCATAATTGAGTTAAGAATGTGCATGTTAGCGCACTCACTAAGAAGGCGAACAATAACAGATAGCTTTCACCATGCAGGTATTATAGGCCTCCACGGCTAAATCTGCAGCGATTATTCTTGCATGACAGCGTTTTAAGGCAGGGAAACAGAGTATTAGTCCTGGAGACGGCAGGAGAGCGGAGACAAATTAAAATCATCTGCTGATTAGAGAAATACGGCACCCGCTTCCTCTTCGACAAATGGAAATCAAAGTGCTCATTACTCACACGCTGTTAGGCTTCGCTTTTAAAAGCTCTTTTTTTTTTAAAGAGAACACAATTTCAGGAAATTAGCTTTGTGATGCCTCAGCAGTTTTGTTTTTTTCTCTTTTTGGGAAATTCTTAAAACAAGCGGATATAAGGCTGGCTGATAAAACCTGGAGATGTTTTTTCTGTCTCTTTTACGCTATTGATTTCTGAATAATGAGCTGCCTCAAACTGGCCAGATGCTCCGAGCTTAGCGTTTAGTGGATCCGTTAGAGCTCCGCTGGCACAGATCTGCTCCAAGGGTGGAGGGTTTGTCTCATTAAAATGATCTCTGCGTGTTTGGCCGGCTCTTTGTCTTCCTCACCAGTTATTTTCTTAACTTGTTTTTTGGTAAAAACATGTAAAATGAGATTTCTCTCTGTGTTTTGGTATTTTAGTGTGTTTTATAATCAGTGGTGCTTTTCTAATCTGGTAGGTCCAGCGAGGCCTGATCCGCCGGTTATCAGTTTAGCAGTTCACATTGGGAGGACAGAGCTGCGGCAGGAGATAAAAATGCAATCAGAGATGCAGTTAATGCCCTGACCAGTGTTTGGGGGGATAGAGAGCCACAAAATCCCCCCATTTCTAGTCACAGCCCCTCAAGGTATCTGCATAATCAGGCAGAAGCAGTTTAGGATGTGCAACAGCTCTTCTGAGTGTCATGTAAATGGTTTCATGAGGTTGCGAACTTTATATAGAAGTGTTTTATTTTATTAAATTTTTTTTATAATAATAATAATTTTGACTTTATCTACCAGTTCTGAGGCCCCCACTAACCCCAGAACATAAGCTCACATAGATAAAAGTCACAATAATTTTTTTATTACAATAAATACATTTAAGTTTGTTTTTGAGAAACTGAATGTAACCAAATGTAAACTATAAGGCGTAAACTTTGTAAAATATGGTAATTGGTAAAGTTACAATCAAATAAATAAGCAATATCACATGAGTAACAGTAGCAGTGCGATGTGGCTGTATATTGGCACTGGTGGGAGGCATGCATTGGCATGAGGCCGCAAACACGGAAAGTCTCGAAATCCGTGGGAGTCTCAAAATCCTTTTGTACGAGGAACTATTTTCTTCCCCCACTCATTTACATAAGCAGCTGACTGTCAGAAGAGCAGAAACCATTGCTACTTTATTAACGTAATTTTAGAGATAGTATTTGAATGATTCTCTAGCTTAATGTCTAAAGTGATGACAAAACAGGTAATTTTTGCTGATATTTTAAGATTATAAGGCTAAACGGCATGAATGCCATCAATCTACAGAGATTTCCCAGTATTTCTGTTGTAATCAGTATATCACAATAATTAACCCCTAAAAACCCAAAGCAACACAAACACTACCAGTTACTGTGGTATAAATACAGCAATACAAAATACAAAAGAGAGAGATCGACTTAGAATGTCACTTACTTGATTTTTAATGATTTGTTCAGCTGTAGTTTGAAACTTACGCTGAGGAAATGTTGTTTTTCTTACCTAAGGACTTATAATGTGGTCTCTGTCACTTTCTTTGGTCCGCTCAGACAAGCTGATGGCGGCTGATGCACTGAATCTGATGCTCCGAAAATTCTAAATATTTTAAACTGCATAGTTGCGATCTAAACAACTACAATTCTTGACTAAAAAGCCTCAAAAGTACATTAGGTTGTCCTGCAGCAGCTACAGTATACAGTATTAGTCAAACTGTAGAGCGTCCTCTGCTTGTAGCTGTATGTGGGCAGAGTAATACACAGGGGTTAAGAGGCGGTACGAGTGCTGTTACAGGCAGAATATCGCACGGCTATCAGCTAATCAGATTCAAGAACCAGACAGAACTGTTGTACAAAAGTTATTATAAATAGACGTCATTAACCTTAATTTTATAGCATATAGATGATGTCTATAGCTATATATATATATATATATATATATATATATATATATATATATATATATATATATATATATATATATATATATATATATATATACCCCTGGTGTAAGTAGTGCGTTCACTGAGAACTTTAAAAATAATAAGTGCACTTTAATTACCCGGATAATGCATCTATTCAACCGATAAAATGAAGTGTGTAATGATGGACACTTCACGCACTCAACAACTGCAGCTTTGCTCACGTAGCGGAAGGGGCGGAGCTATCGGTGAGCTATCGCACATGTTTGATAACTTTATTTAAAATTGTGAAAGTGGAATTCTCCTTCGAGAGTGATTATAGCGTCTTGCGATGGTGAATGCGGTTATACACATGGCAGGTATTATTTGGTAGTTTGGTCATTTATTTCACTAAGTTGGCAACCGTCAAACGTCTTATGAGAAATGGTTTAAATTTCCGCTTAGTAAAAAAAACATTAGTGGTCCATTTGGGACGACACTATATATACTATGCTGTTGAGTGTGTATATGTATATAGTGCATAGTGTATAGTGTGCCATTTGGGACGCAGCTTATGTGTTGTCCTCAAAGTCCTCGATGGCTGGCGTCATGTCACAGGTCTTGGATCCCATCAATGACGTCTCTAGAGGCCTCAGGATGTGCAACCCCAGGTGAAAATCGAGAACAAAGAACAAAATTAGCATAGCTGCTGTTCATAATGTATTTGAACAAGAGATATTAAATGTAATGCAAAAATGAAGTGTTATAAATCAAAATAGCAGTTATATAAACAAGTATAGAAACAAACATGTAAAGCCTGTAAGTATTTCTAACAAAATGTCTAGCGAATTAAGACAGGAGGAGTGTGTTCTACAGGTGGTTTGTCAAGCCCACTCACCCGCATAGAGCACACTCATGCATCATACTGTTTTGTGATGCATTGTCTGAATGCTTTACTAAAAAGATAGGTCTTTAATCTAGTTTTAAACTGAGAGAATGTGTCTAAGCCTGTGACATAATAAGGAAGGCTATTCCAGAGTTTAGGAGCCATAAATGAGAAGGCTTGACCTCTTTTAGTAGACTTTGCTATTCGTATGAATTCAAACACATTTTTCGGACAATGTACGTAAAATAGTTAAGTTTCCTTTTGAAATTGGGATATATATTTTATTAAATAAACTAAACTTGTAGTTTGCAAGTATAAATTAGCAGGTCATTTGGGCTCCTGGAACAGTTTTGGAAGCCGCTGAAATTAAGTGAAAAAACAATACAAAATATATATTTAAAAAATATATTAGTAAACACTCCAGGAATACAACAAACACGCATATTATATTGCAGATTTACAGTAGTCATAGTATGTGAAAGTACAGCAGGATAAGAAGCAACATAACAGTTATGTATGATCCTAGCAGAAGAACATCTGATCAAATTAATGATGTCTGTGAATGAGCATGTTTGCTTCACTATTTGTAGCACTGCTGCAGTTCAGACTCCATTCGTGAGCATTATTAAGAGGTACGTGGGTGTGCTGATGTCTATATAAGAAAGCAATTGCGTGAGATTATGGTTTTGGGCTTGCCTGTGGGTTATCAGGGATTTCTTTTATGTCCTGCATTGTATTTGAGATTTGCACTCTTAATTAGATTGTGCGAGAAGGCAGATTAGGATCATCTGATGTGAACACATCCTGCGTTCATGCGATTCAGAAAGCGCCTAAATTGTGATCACCTTCTTTTTGCATTGTAATTCTTTCTTTCTTTCTTTCTTTCTTTCTTTCTTTCTTTCTTTCTTTCTTTCTTTCTTTCTTTCTTTCTTTCTTTCTTTCTTTCTTTCTTTCTTTCATGTATTTATGTATTCGTTATGGTGGACTGAAAAAGCCAACATACTGTTATACCACATAAACGTATTCTTTTTCTTCCGTCTTCTTCTTCTTAGACTATTTAAAAAATGCATCTTCTCCTAGACCGTTCATACTACAACCACCAAACTAACTACAAACCTCCAAACTATACTGAATTAAGTTGCTATATCTTTTCCAACTTATCCGACATACGGTTTTCGAAACTGTCCCAGAAAATTTGGAAAAGTCCCATTGACTTAACGTTGGACTAAACTTTATGACCTCATAATGTTGTGCCAGACTGTCATACAGACTTAAGATTATGCTCATTTAACTCAGACTACCCATCTGCCAATCACTGATGACCTTTCAACTTACTAGCCACACCCTAGCAACCACTTACGGCACCCTAGCAACTGTCCCATAGACTTCCATTATAAAAAAACTGCCATTGACTTTATATTGGACACACTAACAACATACCAATCCATACTAGCAATATACCAATCTGTAATAGAAACATACTAACAAACATACTAATCATACTAGCGACATGCTACTTTATACTATAAACATACTATCAACATGATAATACTATAAACATACTATCAACATGCTAATTCATACTATAAACATACTAGCAAAATACTAATACGTACTAAAAACATACTAACATATTAGAAACATACTAACAAACATACTAACATGCTAGCAACATGCTAATTCATACTAAATTCATGTTAACAAACATACTAATCATACTAGCAACATGCTAGATTATACTAGAACCAATGTTAGTTTATGTTAGCAGCTGCCTAGCAACTACTCAGAACAACTTAGCAACCGCCTAGCAACCACCTAGCAACCACCCAGTAACACCTTAGCAACTGCCTAGCAATGCCTTAGCAACAACTCAGAACACCCTAGCAATCACCTAGCAACATCTTAGCAACCACATGACCCTAGCAACGACTTGGAACACCTTAGCAACTGCCTAACAACCACCTAGCAACCACTCAAAACACCATTGCAACCATTCAAAACACCATAGCAACCACTTAGCAACACCTTAGAACCCCTATCAACAGCCTAGCAAGAAACATGCCAGTTCATACTAGAAACATGCTAACCTATATGTAGTTATAACTGCTTCAAACTTCTTAAACACTACTTAAATTATTTAAACTAAAGCTGCTTCAAACTTCAGGCTTTCTCAAGCCACTATAAACTTTGTCTACGAACTTTAAATTTAATAGTGTGCAAAAATGCCTTGTTTTTTATTGTGTTTTTGCTCATATTTTAAATTAAATTCACACATACAAAGAAATTTCTTTAGTTAATGTCTAACGTTTTAAGTGCACATGATTAAAAAAAAAATTGATTAAAATAAATAGAATCATTTGAATGGAATATACACAAATGAAGATTTTGTCTTTTTGAAGATTTTTGTCTTAGTCACCAGTTTTTTTTTTTTTTTTTTTTTTTTTTTTTTTTTTTGAAGGTCACTTTGACAGTCTGCAGTAAAGCTTTTTCCATCAAAAGTCCTTTAGTCTCAGTGGTGCAGTTGTTCCATCTCTGCTACACAAACGCCATGTACAGCACAAGCTGGCAGAAAACAACATTCAATGTGACTTGAAGCTCTTTGAAAGAGTTGTGTCTTTCTAAGAGCCGCACTGTGCTGGTTAATGAGCATATAAGGACAGAATGTGCTTTTAAACAATCTGTGCTTCAAACCACCTCCATGAACTCTTCTTTGTATATAGTCGTCTGCCTCATATATGGGAGGAATATGTAATACATTTGTGAGGTTTTTGAACACATTATATTGGACTTCATTCAGTATTCATTGGGTTGAATAAAATGATCTGACTGGCTCCCCAGCTAACGATTTTAGGGTCTAAAATGTTTCCTTAATGTCATTTTTAAAAAATATTCTTAGAACATTCCCTGTGAGTTGGTTTAAGTCACCTTGAAATCAAAATGGATGTTTTTTCCACCTGGACATAAATACATCATGTGTAATTTAGACTTTTCTGAGCAACAAATAACTTAAATAATTTTTTAACCATGATTAATAGACACCCACTAAAATGTCATTTAGTGTAACATTTAATTTCCACTCTGGAAGTCTAGAACTAAGTAGCAAAATTTTGTGACATTTAAAGAGAACAGTATGAACATAAATCACAGCAAGTTTGGTGTCTTTAACTCCAACTCTCTAGCGCCACCAACTGTTTAAATGGGTTGTCACATTTGTGCATCATAACAACTTTTGAATCATCCTAATGTTGCTTAAAGCAGCACTATGGACGTTTTTGACCTTAAAATATTGACTCTAAAATGATATCAGTGGTAGAATAAATTATCTAGATAAATTCTACTTCTTACAGGGAAGCAAGCACAACAACGTTATGACTGGGAACAGGCAATTGTGCTCATCAGCCACAAGGGGTGCCATGAGAAAAAGTTGCATAGTGTTGCTTTAAAAAGTTATAAATGAATTTTAAAATTGGTAATAGCTTTTGATATGTTTTACCAATAGTCATCATCATCATTTTAAGGGCGGAAAAATATGCTATGCACCGCGGCGCATGGTCTAACAGGGTTGAGCTTATTCTCCTAATGAGTTATGGGTGTGTTTTGAGAATAAACCAATCAGAGTCTCATCCCACATTCCCTTTAAGAGTCAGTTGCGTCGCATCATGGCGTATTTGCTATTTACATGGCGGACTTTCTAAGTGGAAAAACTGAAATCTTCACTTGTGAGAAAACAGTTAAGCAGACCATCTGCAGCGAGAGGATAAAAATGAGCCTCCTTCAATCTGCCTTCAAGTTCACTTTCATTTTTTTCTGGATAAGGAAACGTGTTGGACACACAGACATCCATTAGCCTACATAATTATTTCGTTTCTTAAGCGCAAAGAATTGTTTCCAAACTATTTCTAAATTCAGTTCTAATTTCCAGCAAATGAATAAATGAACAATAATAATGAAGTGTGGTCAAAAAACGGAGTTATATCCAAATACACATACACATGCACCAACACCTCTTTTCTAGACTGAAACACCCATGAGTCTACAAAGCGGTATAAATGGATTTACAACGTGGCGGAAAATAGGAAAATTAAGGTTGCGTTGGTCTGAAAATAGCAACACGTCGGAGCAAACAGGTCTTGTGCCTTACTGCGCCGGGTGTATGATAGGGCCCTATGTGTTTGTCTATTGTCAGAGCAGATTCGCTGCACCACTTCGAT
The DNA here is from genome assembly GCF_903798145.1 of Danio aesculapii. Classification (NCBI taxonomy): domain Eukaryota; kingdom Metazoa; phylum Chordata; class Actinopteri; order Cypriniformes; family Danionidae; genus Danio; species Danio aesculapii. Next base: position 13,666,454 of record NC_079458.1, read on the forward strand.
ATAGCACCACCTACTGGTCAACAGTGATACACTATTAAGTCATAACTAATAAAGTCCTGATTTTTCCAAGATGTCCTCACTGCAGTCTTTAGCACGATGGTGTACTATATCAGGTCCAATGTGTAGTGAATATTGTACGTCGTCGTGCTACAGGCTGCAGCCTATGTGGACCAACCAATGTGGTTTATTTTTAATCTTTGCTCTTCCCTGACAAGGTAGGCTCTTAATTCTGTATCTGCAGGCTCTAATACGGTTTCTATATAAATCCTAATACTTCATTAAATTAGAATTACTTGTCACCAATGCAGAGAGACTCTTTTTTTTCTGGGCATAAGTTGCACGATACATAAAGATTCTTGCCTTTCACCTCAAGGAGGGAAAAGTAGTGAACCTGAACTTGTTGGATTTACCATCGTTCTGACTTCTGGTCGTTGGTGTTTGCCACTGACTGTACATGTGCTTGTGTGACGCCCTATTCACACGGTGCGTCAGTGTCAACCCTTCCTATTCACTTTAAATGGGTGACGTCAGGCGTTGCCGAACTGCATTGTAGATCCATCGGTGTTGCTTCAGTTGTATTGCTCGCTGCAGAAGTTATCTGAACTTTTCAAGCACCAACGGAAGCATCAGCCAATCATATCGCTTTATGCAAATACACCAGCTCAGACAGTAGCCGATTGCAGATTAATTTAATTGGCTGATGCTGCAATGATGATCGTGTCAGCCCCAACTTCAGACACACCCTCTGTCAAGCGTTGACGCTGAAGTGTGAATCGGGCAATTATGTGTATATATGTATATATAAAAGTGTGTTCTCAATTATAGTAACACACTATTTATTGTCAGAAACGGTAACGTTGTTGTAACGGGGGAAACAGTAATTAATTTAATTACTCATTACTAAAAAAAGGATCGCCGTTAGTAACACCGTTTATTTATTGCGCCATTATTCCCATCACAGATAATCTTTAATGGAAACCTAAAAAAATCCGAAAAGTGTCTGAAGTACTAAGTATGTTAGCCACACCCCTCTAACTGTCAGATTTGACAACAAACAGAAATGGTGAGGAGGAGGTGCCGGTTAGGTCAGTGGTCCTCTACCACCGGGCCGTGGACTGGTACCACTCTGTGGATCAATTGGTACCGGGCCCCACAAGAAATCATTAATTATTTCTGTTTTATTTATTATTTGAGTGTTAACAATCTTTTATTTTGAAAAATATTTTATTTTGAACATTGATCGTATTCTCTTGCCTGTCACCTGAGCACCAAGTTTTAACCTATAAGCTAGCAAAATAAGTAAGAATCAGACTTTGGAAAGTTTCTTTGCTAAGAGGAAAAGGCCCAGTGAACAACTGGAGAGATCGCAAATGACGGCGGTCTTTTAGGGGCAGTTCACATATCGCATGTTTTTTAGAGTTTTCTAGAGTTCACACAAGTTTGTTATTTCCAATGGAGGTACGCACACAAGCGGCGTGATGCTCTTGCGCCTTCCAGACGCACCCAGATGAATGAATGCCATGAGGAGCGCACCGCAAGTCACGTGACAAGAACTGACCGTTCAGCTTGTAAGGAATATACACATTTCGGTAGAATAATTATCGTTGACAAACACAGAACTGCCAAACACTGCAGTGCTTTGTATTTTTGTCCATAACTAAAACTTGTATCAGAGTGACATCTTGTCATCCTCTGAGAAAAAGATGATCACAATTAGCTTCCCCCCCAGTCCACAGTAAAATTATCAAGTGTCACAGATTCGTGGTGATTAAAAGATTGAGGGGCTGCTATGTTAGGTTGTAATAACTTTTCTAAAACCCTTTTCCCGATCTTTCTGAATGAAATGCCTACTTTACAACATTCAATCAGCTCGCAGTAGAAAAAAACAAGCCACACCCCCTGTTTTCTCATTTATTATTTTATTTTTCTAGGAACTGCATCACAATATGAAAAAAAGCAGTCACAGCTTCCGGTTCATGCAGACTTTAAAAATCAACTTTTAACTTTAAAATAATTCTCTGAAATGTGTTAGAAATCAGACTGCCGCAAAATGAAACTCAATGGCAAAAGTTAGAATTTAGTTTCTTACATTAACAACTTTGCCCACCCAGGATGGCACAACATGCTGTCCTCTTTCCTTCATTACAGAGAACATTGTGCAATAAGTAATAAGAGTTTCAACAGGCAAAAGTGATTATGGAAGGAGAAATGTTAGTTATGGAGCCTTATTATATCGCCTGCCAATTACCAGGAAACCTCTCCTATTTCTAACACTGTGTGTTTGTGTTGATGTGGCATCAGACAGGTGTCATCCTCTTCATCAGGGAGATGCCTCAGAGATGAGCGACCGAGATGCCTGCTTATGCACTGCGGATAAGAAAAGCATGGGATAACAAGGTCCCTGAAGCCCTATTATTTGGGCTGATATTAGAAGCATTTGTGTATATGTGTGTGCTGAATGTGTGCTCCCTTGTGTGTGTTTGTGCCTGTGCTTTGCATGTGAAATCTGTGTTTGTCACTGCCAATTCAGATGAGCTCTGTGTTTATTTGATGCGTAAACTATCTCTCTGTGCACTTTCTTTCACGGCTGTTAAAGTCAGGTAATGATCTTATGTTTCTGTTCTCCTTGGTTTACGCTCCTTCCATCAGAAAGGCAATGCGATTTTGATTTAGGTCCCGAAATAGGAATTTAACAGACCTCTGCTTAAAGGAGCAGCTCATTTAAAAATTATCATTCACTTACATGTTGATCTAATGCAGTAGTTTTCTTCTATGTGGAAAACAAAAAGATAAAAGATGCAGACACAAAAAGATTTTCATGCTTTGTAAAAGACAGCATAAAACAACCCAGGCTCATTCTGAAAACATACCTCTGTATACATTTCTGGAGACAAAATACATCCCAGGAGCTACTTTTTTGCAGTTTTTGTTTTTGCGAATCCACCAGAGGTCGCTGTGTACACTTTTTCAGATATCAAATTTCTCTCACGAGTGCCACTCGTGCCTTTTCTTCTCACGTAAATCCACCAGAGGCCGCTGTTGACTAACTGTTTGACTGACTGACTGATCGACTGACCCACCCTCCTCCTCCCCTAAACCCAACCAATAGTATTTTCAAAAGTACCGATTGTCCCACCCACCCACTTCCCAAAACCTAACTGAAATTTAAAAAAATGCCTGACTAGACATATAGGTAACCGCGAGAAAGCCCTCTATAAGGTAAGCGGTAAGCTGGTAAGCACGAAAAGGAATCCCGCCCCAGCATCACACCGCCCAGCAGTGTTCGTTTTAAAAAAGAAATGCAGCCATATGTACTTTTGGCTACATAATTCGCGATCTCCAGAAATGTAAATAGGACTACGATTTCAGAATGAGCATATGTAATGCGGTTGTTCAAAATAGTTTTTTCAATCTTATATATATTGCCAAGCTGTAGTCTGTTCTCTCTTTCAGTGACTTGGGGAAGGTTGTTCATGCCTTCATCTCTTCCCATCTGGATTATTGCAATGCATTGTATCTGGATGTGAGTAAGGCTCGTCTGCAGCTGGTCCAGAACTCAGCTGCCAGGCTTTTAACAGGCACAAAAAAGGAGAGTACATCACACATGTACTGGTTTCCCTATACACTGGCTACCAATCCAGTTTAGAATTCAGTACAAAGTACTGCTGTATGTTTTTAAATCTCTCCATGGCCTGGCCCCTAAGTATATTTCTGAGCTAATTAATATACACCAACCTATGAGATCTCTTCGCTCTAAGGATCACCTCTTTTTTTCAGTAGCAGCTTCAGGATTTTGGAACGATCTTCCACTCTCCTTAAGAACATCTCCTACTTTTAAGTCTTTTTAGAGGTCACTAAAAACCCACTTATTTTCTTTAGCTTTTAATCATGTGTGGTGAGTTTATGTATTTTGGCTCCTTGTATGTTTGCATGTATTTATGTGTTTTTATGTACAGCACTTTGGTATTCATTGTGGTTGGTTGAAAGTGCTCTAGAAAAAATTTGGGTTGAGTTGTGTTGAGTATGTTGGCATAAAAGCATCTCTAGATGATGAAATTTAATTTGCTGGTAGGTAAACTGTTATTTTATAACATCTATGCCACTGTCAACTAGGGGTGGGCGGTACACCGGTGTCATAGTCAACACCGGTGTGACATTGCGCCACGACATGGATTTTCTAATACCGTCAATACCGTAATAAATCAATTATGCGCCTTGAACGGCTGCATTTACATCAATAATAGCTAATTCTAAATAAGAAGGCATTCAATTTTTTTCAAAAGTTCAGTTGTGGTCTGAATACATGTCCTTATACTACAGGGCTCGAAATTGCAACCATTTTGGTCGCATGAGCGCCCGAAATTTAATCTATGCGCCCTCATAATATATTTGGGAGCATTTGTGTGTCTGAATATAATAGTTGTAGTGCAATCTGATTTGATTTTCTCTAAAAACTTGCTGAATCGCTCTACCCTGCCGCTGTATTGGTTCATAGCAGTCAGTCACTCAACGCTTCCCGCTGTCAGATAACAGGGAGCTTTTGTTACTGCAGGAAATGCAAACGGCTGAAGAGTGAAAGTGCACAGGTTTGCAAACCTCACCTAAAGTTATAATAATAATAATAATGGCGCAGATGACAGCGATCATGACATGAGGTAAATGTTGATCCGCCAGCTGAGATCAATCGAGTGTTTTCGAAGAAGGTGCCTGAATCTCGATGCGTTGCATTCACCGCGTGTTCAGCGCAAATGTCCGCTAAATATAAAATCTAACACTGTACACATCATCGCCAAAGAAAGTCACCTTTACTAAGTTTACACTGAAACTACGGCTCATAACAAAGAGCGGAATTGCGCTGGTGGTCATCGCGAGAATCCTGCTCTGTCTGCTCATAAATTGGTGCGGCTGACTCGCCTGCTTTATTCCACCAACACAGAGAAATGAAGATCAGCTCATAATAAGACTGAGCATTTACAGTGACCCAAACCGAAACTTTTAAAGAGTGATAGAAGTGAGACTTTCTTTTGTCCGTTCTTCCTTGAGATGTATATTATTTTGCTATTGAAAGTAATACCATGATATTATACCGTCACCGTTCAAAAGATGAAAAATACCGTGATATTAATTTTAGGTCATATCGCCCACCCCTACTGTCAACTATAGATTCAGTGTCAAAGGAATATACCTCTGCTGTGGAATATGTCAAAATTACTTTAGTAATGAAAGGAGGTTTCATTTATTTGGGTCTAATGGGAAACAATGTTTTCTGCCAAACTGCAAGGGCCCAAGGGAAAGTGTGTAAAGGTGAAGATATCATAGTTTGAGTAATGTTTTCTACATTGTACACTTAAAAAAAAATTTATTGGATTTATTCCTTTTTCTAAGGTAAGTGGTTGCAAACAATTTATATGGGCTTAATTTAAACCAACAAATTAAGTTGAACATTACTAAATTTAATTTGTTTGTTTAAATTCAGCCTATACGAATTAGTAAATCCAATGAATGTAAATGCAAATGTTCATCAGAATCTCCTTCAGCAACTTGTGTTTCCTGCATTGATCGCCCTATCAGTCTGAAGTTTTCAGCATAAAGTGTTTCTGAAAATCTTTGGAAAATCCTTGGCGACAGTTTTGGCTAAGAAGCCCACGATAGAAGAGACTAGAAAAGGAGTGGATTAAGATCACAGCAGAACGAGAGTCTACTGATGTCCTGTGTCCGCCGATGTGCTGAATCCATTCAAAACAAGTTGCAGTACATTTTCCACTTATTTTTTGAATGTTGTAACCTTCAGAAATTAGTTTCTTAATGCTACAATCCCTGCTGCTCTCTAATTTTCATCAGTGAACATTTTCAGTGAGTTTTTTTAAAAATACTGTGCCTCAGAATGTCACTCATGAATGTGCTTTATACATAACAGTTTTTTTTTAAACTGCTCTTTTATGATCATTTGAAACGGTATTAAGCAGGGACCTTGAAATTAAGCACTCTTATTTTGATTATAAATGTCTGAGTTGTTTTAAAGAGCCCTAGAATGAAAAACTGATATATACCAAGGCAAAGCTGAATAATAAAAGTTCAGTACATCACATAACATGAGCCTCACACACCATTGTTACCCATCAGATGTAAAATCCTGGTGAAAACAGTCACCTGCATGGAGCACACTCAGGCATCATACCATTATGTGATGCATTTTATATATGCTTTACTAAAAAGACAGGTCTTTGATCTAGTTTTGAACTGAGAGAGTGTGCCTGAGCCTCAGACATTAAGCTATTCCAGAGTTAAGGAGCCATATATGAGAAGGCTTGACCTCCTTTAGTGGACGCTGCTATTCTGTGTACTACCAGAAGTCCAGAGTTTTGAGATCTTAAAGAGTGAGTTGGATTGTAGCGAGACAGAAGGTTGATTAGATAAACAGGAGCTAGACTATTTACAGCTTTATAAGAAGCAATATTTTATAATCAATTCAAAACATAACAGGCCGCCACTGTACAGAAGATAAAATTGGAGTGATGTTATCATGTTTACATGACCTAGAAAGACCTGGCAGCTGCAGTTTGTACTAACCTAAGTTTTACTTTTACATGCAATGAACATTACAATGCTGAACATTGCATTACAGCAAGGGTGTCAAAGTCAATTGCTGGAGGGCCGGAGCCCTGCAGAGTTTAATTCCAGCCCTGTTTCAACACACCTATCTTTAGGTATCAAACAAGCCTAAAGCACTCAATTAGTTTGATCAGTTGTGTTTAATTGGGGTTGGAACTAAACTGTGCAGATTCCTGCGACCCTCCAGGAACTGGATTTGACACATGTGCATTACAGTAATCTAGTCTAGAAGTCATAAAAGCATGAACTAGCTTTTCTGCATCTTAGATAGATAGCATACTTTCTACTACTCTTACTTTTATTGTTTTGAGTGAAAAGGCAGCAATAAACGTCATAAAACATCTGTTTATGCAGAGGTTGATATTAATTCCTGCCAGTGTTTGATCTCACAAAGTAAATAAATGGTTTTATTCTCACTGGAGATCTGTCTGATGCTTTAAAATGCATTTTTATTTTACCTTTATGAGACTAATGACCCATCTTGGAATTGGAGCTTTCATTTGTTTCCTTTCGAAAGGGTACATTTTCCTGGAACTAGTAAAATATCACGAAACAAATCAAGTGTCATGGACTTAACATGCTAACTAAAACATTTGTGTGAGAAATTGCTGTTCCTCAGTTTGCCAGCTCCAGTATAACTCCTGTCATGAGCGTCACTATCATGAACGTCACTACTGAGGACCTCTGGCTTCCCCTGTGGGGCTCCCATACACGGCTTTAGACACATTATTCCTGTTGAACACCGATTTCTAATCCCTAGAGGAAGGAGAGAAAGGTCAACCACTCGCTTGTAACCTGTGTTTCCTGTACTCAAGTGTTTTCTACACAAGTAGATTTGGAAAGCTTTTGACCTTTTCTGTCTGATGGAACAACTTTGACGTTGGAGCGAGTTTCCAGAAAAATGTTTTTCACCACACCCTTCATCTTTCAGCCTTTTTCTCACTCCCTGTATTTCAGACGGTGTAATTTGTTGTCTGCTTTCAAAATTGGAACTGTATTTTCATGCAAAAGAGCATAACAGAATACCTCGACAGAGTGTGTTCATAAATTATACACACATGATAACTGCTGGATTTTCATCCGAGGCTCTGTAGACCGCATAATGCATCTCAAATATCTTAAACTACTTTCTTACTCATATTTATTGATTTCCACAGAGAAAGGATGCATGCTGCTTTCTAAAATGGAGTATTCTAGAGTTATGTAATGTTGTTTATTGTTAAAACTGAGATTCAGGGTGAAGAGTTTCTGTTTTGTGAAGGATGAAAAAATCTCCTTGCTGAAATAAATAAAATAAAATAAATATGTCCAGATTTTTGTAATTTGAGTTGACTTCTCAACTCAATCAAATCTGTTTTGGGCTTTTTTTCTAGTGGTTAGGCTGGGAGGGCAATGGGTCATCCAACTAAGACCAATAAGCCAACTTTTTGTTTTCTTAAAAGCACCAGATTAAAAAATGAAACTATAAAATTAACTACAGAATTTGTGGGACTTTAAATAGTTTGTTCTATGGCATCTGTTTATAAGGCACTTATTGATATCATTGAAAAATTGAGTGTTAGTAGGGTTATTATAAGACATTTAGAATTATTATGACTTTAAACGATAATATTGTAATCAATGAAGTTATCATGTATGTTTTTTTATTTTATTTTGGTTAATAAAGGGTATGAAGAGTATAAAGAATAGATTGCGATAAGAAGTTGAAAGTGAATCAACAATTAGCTGATTTTAGTGAAGTTTCGAGCTCTGTTGGTTGGTTTGGCTGCAGAACAGCTACAATAAATACCAGCTTGACAAGGAAAGAAAGACATTTTAAATCAGCTAAGACCAGAAAAGAAGTCAAATACAGCAATGTCATCTGTTTAGATCATGTTTTCTTAAATTTAAAGAAGCATCCCATGGTTAAAAAACCTGTAACCAGCAGGCTTGGCATTTCTGGTCTAAGTTCACATCTAAGACTGTCCAATCTCAGCAAAGGCTCATTGGAAATACCTCATGCTACATTTTATTATTTTTTAGAGTTTTTCCCCATATTGTGATATGACAGTGGATATTTACAGACAGGAAAGTGTGGGGAGCAGAGAAAGGGGAATGATTGGCAAAGGACCTTGAGCTGGGAATAGAACTCAGGTCGCTGTGAGCATCTCTGTGCTATGTGTTTGCACACTAACCACTAGGCTATTGGCGCCGACCATACTACATTTTTGTGAAATGAAAAATATGTTACTCTGGGTATATTTTGTTGCACGTTTCTGATGACAAATCCACTAGAGAGTGCTGTATATTTGCGGTATGTTTTGTTTTTGAAGTTTCAGATACATGTCCACGAGAAGGTGGGGTTTGTTGTACAGATCACATAGTGAACAACTGACCTAAACCCTTCCCTAAACACAATAGATAGGTGAGATAAAAGTATTTGATTGCTAATCATAGACACCATTAAGATGTTTTGTGGTATTTATTTGGTGTAGTTCAAAGAACTGCACAAAAATAATCCTTTATTTGTCTATAATATGTCCCTGTAAATATAATTAGTATGATGAGGAACAAAAGTTATTGGCATACTGCCCCGTAGCGTTCATTTTACTTTGAAACTTCAGTCAGTTGTACATTGAAAAACATTTTTGCAATGAGCCTCTGTTGGCCAACCTCGTTTGTTTGCTGGTTTTAATGAAGTTTCTGTTCTTTTCTATAGAAAAACTTTTCCACAAAATTTAGTTTAAACAATGTCTTAAAGATGTCTTGGGTAAAACCATGCTAAAATTGCGCTGTCCAACAGACTTAACTATAGTCCAAAAATAGACTAGTGTTAAAAAAAGACACACACACGCACACACGCACATACACATTTTTAAATAAGTAGTTTGAACAAGCAGCAAAAAGATGTATGAGTGTTGAGACCAGTGGGTCATTGAACTAGTTAAAGTGTAGTAATGTTTTTGCTGCCAAGTAAAAGGTCTTTGGTTCAGTACTTCATCTTTTTAGTAGCCATATTTCACTGGTTCTTCAGTTATATTGCTCTTTGGTGATTAGACAAGGTCATCAGATCTGTATATTGGTTTTTGTGTTCTTTAAATCACCATATTTTGGGCAAAAACGAATGAAACCGAGAGCTGGAAGCTTTAAAAGGTTCTTCTGTGGAATTTTCTGCTTTATTTTCAAGAGTAGAAAGAAGTGTTTGGGACAAGAGGAATTGTTGAGAGACTGTTTTATCTGGTAATTTGGTCTTCATGCTGGTAAAAGACCTTCAAATGTCTTAAAGCACACTTTCTGACATTATGTAAAGTACTTGTAGCCTAAGGGAGCATAACCAGGGCCAGGGCCATTTAGCAATAAAGAGGATTAGACAGTGAAGAAAAATGGATTAGGATTAGAAATATTTCGTGTCGTATTTTGTTTTGAAGGAAAGAAATTACAGTGATTATAACAGAGTGTTCACTTTAAATCCTCCCTCAAACAAGAATAAAGAGGTGACCTTCAGATGAAGTTACTTACTTTGCGGAAAAAGTAGCATTTAGACGTCTCATAAACTGTAATGCCTTGTTGAGATAAAAGTAAATGTGATAAAAGCACGATGTCAGCGAGGGGAGCGAATATCGCCCAAATGAGTACTCTAGCAGGTCTATTAATACAGTTTTATCTGTATTTGTTTTCTTTTCATCACATCCGCAGTCGCCCTCTTACTCTCCACGGTTCAGTCAGGCTATCACGAAATTCTGATGCAGAAAATGAAGCTCTTGACATTTGCCCAAAAGCCTTTCATGAGATTTCAAGCGGATGACCTCCATGATCGTTGTCACGGGTCTGAGAGTCCGCTTAAATCTTTAAAGAGTTCGCTATCTGCTCCGCTGCTAATCATAGAGGCTTGTGTGAAAGTCCTTCTAATCTTTTTCCAACATCTTTCTTCTTTTTTTAAGTCTCTATCGCTTCCCTCAGAGATTTACTTCACCTCTAATGTTATAGCAAGCGACATTATTTAATGATTCCCTCTCTTTGTTGCTGCTCTTCATTTTGGCACTGCTGTGTGTGTGTGTGTGTGTTTTTTTAGGAAACTTGAGAACAAAGACTTTTCTGAAATAATTGAAAACAGATTTTTCCAAATTTTCCGATGGTTCAACTTGAGGGTATTTGATTGATATCTAGTTTTCTGGCATGTGCCTTAAATAACGTTTAAGCAGAGAATGGACTTAACTTTATTTAAAATCATGTTAGGCTTTTACTTAGACTTTGAATGCCTCTTTGTGTGTATTGTTGCCATTGCACATGAAAAAGGTCTGCGAAGTAATTTTTTAGGGCGACACGGTGGCTCAGTGGTTAGCACTGTCGCCTCACAGCAAGAAGATCGCTGGTTCGAGTCCCAGCTGGGTCAGTTTCCAGGGTCTTGCATTTCTGTGTGGAGTTTGCATGTTCTCCCCGTGTTCGTGTTGGTTTCCTCCGGGTGCTCCGGTTTCCCCCACAATCCAAAGACATGCGCTATAGGTGAATTGAACTAAATTGGTTAGTGTTTGTGTGTGAATGAGTGTTTATAGATGTTTCCCAGCACTGGGTTGCAGTTGGAAGGGCATCCGCTGTGTAAAACATATGCTGGATAAGTTGGCGGTTCATTCTGCTGTGGCGACCCCTGATGAATAAAGGGATTAATGTGAAGGAAAATGAGGAAATAATACACATCCATTTGACCACCTCTATAACTGTTCATACCATTGTGAATGCATAATCACACCAATCAGTATATGCGAGAAAAAAGTCATTCAACAGTCTGAAGCCGGGAGATCTAGTGCACTGACAGACACTGTAAGAATTCACAAGACTCTTTTCTTATAAAATTGGTGTTTATTTTTACAAATAAAAGTAAAGTAAAATTAGATGCATAGTTTGTATACTTTGCCCTAGAAATAGCTAATCAGAGGACACTGTAAATCAGAAGACACTAAACACACCAAAGGAAAATGAGTGAAGGAATTTTAGAAAACACTACGATTCAAAGGTTTGGGGTCAGTATATTTGAATGTTGTTTTCTTATGATTGTCCCTGCTGCTTGTATTTTATCAAAACCTTCAAAAATGAACACTGTGAAGTATTATTATTTTAAAAAATGCAGTTTATTCCTATGATAATACTAATATTTTTATACTTTAATCTTTAGTGTCACATGTTCCTTCAGAAATTATTCTGATATGATGGTCTGCTGTTCAATAAACACTTCCGATTGTCAGTGTAAAACAGTAATAGAAAGATTAAGGCCCAATCCCAATTCTATTTTTGTAAAAATAAAAAAACAGACACTGTAAAAAGCCCATTCCCAGCCATTAGATTTTTCTGACAGAGTATTCGAGTGTCATAGAGTGTCAGAATGTTGTGCGACTGCTATACAGGAGTTATTATTATGGATTATAGATAGCAAAATTTAGCGGTTTTTATTTTTGTGTTTTTTTTAAAAAGCACGATGCTAAAACACAGACGGCTTTATGAGTGTATTAACACATGTGCTTGTTTGTTGTAAAAATTCATAATAATGACAAAAAATACAAATTTGTGGATCTCCTTACTTCCGGGTGCAGCCATGCTGTCGTTGTGGCTGGTGTATTCTGAGAAATATTCTTACCCCTTGGTTTCGAGTGTGGTTCTCGAAGCCCTTCCCCTTAGCCCTACGCCTTCAAGCTAAAGAGTTATGGGACACTTCTATCCCTCCCTTTGTGTGTAAGGGGAAGGGCTAAGGTGTAGAATTGGGCAGCCTGATCTCACGAGAAAACGTAAGTATTTTACGTTTTGACAGTTTAGTGGCTAATTCAGTTCAGTCGTACGAAATGGTACGATTTTAAAAAGGAGGCGTGGCACCTAACCCCGCCCCTAAACCCAACCGTCATTGGAGGATGAGCAAATCGTACTAAATTAAACAAAAAAAAAAGTTACGAATTGCCGTGAGATTGTGTTGAATTGGGATTGGGCCCTAAAGAACTTATTTTAGTTAAAACTGTTGTAAAATGTGTAATGTTATAAACTTCATGACTGACTTAATTTAAAAATTATTATAAAAAACATTCTGACCAAACACTTTTAAATGGTTGTGTAAATATTTTTATTTTATTTTACTTTACTTTACTTTATTTTATTTTATTTTATTTTATTTTATTTTATTTTATTTTATTTTATTTTATTTTATTTTATTTTATTTTATTGTACTAGGCAAAGATTAATTGCATCCAAAATAGAAGTTTGTTTACAGTATAATAAATATTTATTATGTATATGTGATGTATAGAAACAAAACTGTACAAAACAATCTTAGATATTTAAATTTATATATATTTTGTATCATACTTATGTAATCTTGGTGTTTTGTAACATCAAAAGTTTTTACGAGGTTGGTCGCAACCCCCAACACTTACCCAATTCACACACACACACACACACAGACACACGCACACACACACACACACACACACACACACACACATATATATATATATATATATATATATATATATATATATATATATATATATAAACACTAAAATTTATATGTCTTTTTAAATGTATTGTTATTATTTTACTAACAATTAAATGCATAAAACAAAATTTTAATAATTAAATTAAATAAACCAAAAATTTATCGCATCTAAAATTAAAGTTTATTTGATTCGATAAATCTTTGTTTTCTTTTGTCATTTTCATTTTCATTTTCATTTTCATTTTTATTTTTATTTTATTTTATTTTATTTTATTTTATTTTATTTTATTTTATTTTATTTTATTTTATTTTATTTTATTTTATTTTATTTTATTTTATTTTATTTTATTTTATTTTTGTTATTTTTATTTTAATTTTTTTTATAAATTTAATTGTCAGTAAAACAATAACAATACATTTAAAAAATACCAATATCAGTGTATGGCAGGCAGAATAAATTCCTTTTTTTTTGCGATGAGATTTATCTATAAATATTTCTATTGGCAATACAGACGGCTCAGGCTACTTTCACCAACACAGTTATGTTTTATTTGTGACCGAACATCATTGACATCGTCTGGCAGTTCTATTAACACTTCATGAGTTTTCCATGTGATCTATTGTTACATGATATCTGTATAGATTCTTTCCCTGCCTTGAACTGAGGCTTGATTTAATGCTCCATAAGTCGATACAGCCTGGTAACAACCCAGAGATACCAGAAATGATTGCTCATCGTGGAACTACAGAAATCAATAGACTCCCGAGACTTTACCCAACTTCTCCGGGTGAATCAGTAGGTACGCAGCCAACAATGGCATGCTCTTAAAATTGTGTTCAAAACTTATATTTCCACAGATGAGTCATTAGCATTACATAAGTTGACTCTTAATCTGATGCACTGTGGGTTTGCAGTAAGGACAGACCGAAAAACTGCCAGTGTTTATCACTGAAAGTAAACTAAAGGTGACCTAAGGGTGCTGTTCTCGATGCTGGAGAAATATCAGCGCTCAAATTTAGCACAGGACCGACCTTGAATGGAGTTGGTGGTAAAGCGTGGACGCGCACACGCTCTCTTTTTGCCTCCCCGAGGAGCGCCGCAGGGTGACTGTGCTCTTCCTCATTAACTTTGGTGTGCGCCGATCATGCATTTAATGTTCCTGTCTCAGCCCACTGCACTCCTCCACGCTTTAATGAGAAACCCAAAGCAACCTGCTGGAGACCAAGAAGTCTTTTATTAGTTTTTTTCCATCAGAATCGGGGTGAAAACTGCTTAAATGTTTTTTTTTTTTTTTGTGGGACAGAGAAGGAGGCTGTTTGTGTTGTCTAGGAAACCGCCATGTCTGGATTTGTGGTGAAGGAAAAGACTCATTTCTGGACTAAGACCCAATGTTTTGGAGTCGGTGTGTGGAAAACAAGAGACATCAGTGTTTATGTGTTATTTTTATAGATCATTTAGGAGAAATCAAGCACGATGCACTATTTTGTTATGTGTATTCAATGGTGGGAAGTAGGGCTGCACAATAAATAATTTGAGTATCGATATCACAATGTGTGTATCCGCAACAGTCACATCACAGGATTATATTAATTATTTAATATGAAAACATAACGATATTGTTACATATTATGATCACACTTTATTTTGATGGGCCGTTTGTTGAATTTAAGTTAAATTGCATCTACATGCCAACTAATTTTCATTAGATTATAAGTAGACTGTTAGGTTGAGGTTAGGGTGTAAGTTGACATGAACTTGGAAAGTTTCTTATAGTCAGTTAAATGTCTGTTGAAGGAGCAGTATCAACAGATATTAAGCAGACAGTCTAATACTCAAATGGACCATCAAAATAAAGTGTTACTCATGTTATTATTATTTTTTAATTGTTTAGACAATGTTGTTTTATGTTTGATTTTATGTTTGACCTGAGTACTGTTAGACTCCTTACCACAAAGCACTGTTTGTTTCACTTTCATCTCTGCTGTTGTATTTATATTTGCTTATCATTTATTAGAATTTATGCAAACACACTGCATAGAAAAAGATCATACCAAATCCATCTAAATGTATGATTTTTTTTCCAAATAGTGCTATTTGATTTATCTGAAGAAATTATTTTTATATTGTTATATATATTGCAGGAAAAGAAAATATCTCCATGTGCGATATCGTGCAGCCCTAGTGGAAAGAATATTGAAAAAATGGTAACACTTTACAACAAGGTTGTATTGGTCAATGTATTTACTAACATATGCAAACAATGAAGAATATGTTTCTAACATTAATTGTTAATGTTAGTTAATGAAAATAGAGTTAGGCTGCATTTACACTGCAGATCTTGATGGTCAATTCCCATTTTGTGACTGTATCTGATTTTTTTTGATGACCTAGCTGCTTACATCATCTTTTAAAAGTAACTCGTATCCGATCGTCTGCATTTACACAGCACACGGCAAAGGTGCAATGACCAGGGAAAAAAAGAGCTGGCGCTGACTAATAGCTGATAATTAAAGAGTGCTATTTTCTCTATTCCTGTATGTAATCTGTTCGCAGCTTTTGACAAGCTGTTTTACTGTAGTTTATGACAGAAAGGTTCTCATTTGTCCATCTTCTTTTAGGCTTTTTTTTAAACCTTTAGGCATCTTAATGTCATGTCCATGGCGTGATTTATGTACATGATGTATTCACTAGTTTTATATTAGTTGATATTGGATACGTGGCAGACATTGCGCTCTCTCGCTCTTGTTACCATGCTTAAATACCTGTGCTTAATGACAATATAAAAGCTGTTTAAGTCCTCGTGTATGAGATTTAAGGTTTGCGACTGCTGAAGTCTGTTCTGAAAAGAAAGTGTCAGACTTGACGTCATTTGCAACGGTTTTTAATGACGCGCAACTCGCAGTGACAGGTAAAAATCCGATCTACCTGCTTACACTGCAGACACAGATGCGATTAATTTTGAATACATTTTCTCATATGAACAAGGCCTGAATCTGATTTGAGTAAATCGGGATCCATGTGATTTGTTCCTGCTTACAAGTACATGGACCATATCCGATCTGTGCCACATGGGAGAAAAAAATCGGAATTGAGTCACTTGAACAGTGCAGTGTAAATGCGGCCTTAGTTTATGTTAGTTCACAGTGCATCAACTAATGTTAACAAGCATGAATTAGTAATATTAAAAATGCATTATTGAATGTTGAACTATGATAAAAAAATGCTGTACAAGTACTTCTGTCATGATATTTATTTTTTGTTGTACGATATATTGAACAAAATATATTGCGATAAACGATATTATTGTCATTTTAAGACCCTTTTATGGCACTCATTATATAATGGCAGAATAACAGTATAAAATCATCACAATGCAAGTACACTCTCCCAAAGAACAAACAATATTTTATTATTAAGAACATTTAATTATAGTAATTTAAACAATTTAATAATTATGCATTAGAGTCAGAATGTGAAAACGCATATGCTAAATGTTAACAAAAATTGCAAGGTAAAAAGATGCAATATCTGCTACCAGATCTATTTTCAGTTGTCAGACACCAACATAAAAATATACTATAATAATTTATAGTAAATGCTACAGTGTTTTTTAATCATGCTGACACTGATACCTCCAATAAAGATAGAGAGGTTGCGCAATCAGCTAAAATGTTGCTAGAATTCATTTTTATGTATGGGAGATATATATTGCATCACCAAACATGATTGAGGCCATGTCCATGTGTTGTGTGAAAAGTCAATATATTGATTATTGTTACAGTATGTACAAGTGTTGTGTATGCTTGGTTCATATTAATAAATACATTAATTTACATGAACTTACATTAACTAATGAAAACTTATTGTAAAGTGTGGAAAATGTAGTGCAAGTAGAGTAAAAGTATCTGTTTTAAATAATACTCAAAATGTGAGTAAAAAGTAGCTCTTCTAAAAGTATGCAAGGGAGTTTTTGCTGTCAAAATTATACCAACTTATACCCTGTAAATTAAAAATGTTGCTTACACCACCTGACTTACAAGCAGGGTGAGAATTAGGGGGGTTGGGTATTATTAACCACCTAATTAGGGCTTGATCCCCCTGAAGGATGTCAAAACAAGATGTATGGGGAGGTCAGCCCTTTGAAACTGAGATAAAGTTCGTTCTGATCTGTATTTTAAATAATAATGTTAATAGTTAAAATAATAGATATCCATTTGACCACCCCTATAATGCATAATCACATAATTATCACATATTAGCCTAGAATTTGAGCCAAATTAGATGCATAGCTTGTATAGTTTGACAAATGAGCAAAACAAGCTCGTGCAGCACTGAGAGAGTATATGAAATTTGTGCATGTATTTGAAAACGAAACATTCTGTAGTGCATTTGGTTAGTATTCAAGGCCAATTTGCATTTTCAGTCATCATACAGATGGCATTCTTCATCTTTTCATCAGTGATCATCAGTGTCTAAACAGCCTCTCGGTCACGTAATGCCTCTCGGCCTCTCGTAATGATTTTGTGTTTTTTGGACATATAATGCATTCATTTTTTTTTTAAATGTTTGCAGCATTATAAAGCGTCAGTGTTTTTTCTGTACATGTTTTGATTGGACAGGACTTATGGGACTGATTATTTTACCTGATGAAGACCATGTTGGTCGAAACGTTGTGACATTAAAAATTTCTTTGAGAGCTAAAGTGGCCGATTTTCGAGTGTGCCGGTTTTCTTTGGATCTTTTTCTACAAATGTTTGTTTTTGATCGAGCACCTGTCTTTAAGATTTTCTGATATGCGCACACATCTGTTTTTTGCTTGATACTGATTATTTTAGCCAATCACTTCAGAGAAGACAAAAATAAAATACAGTATATGCAGGTCAAAGGAAATTGGTGAAGTAAATGTACTGATACAACACTGACATGTACAAGTCAGGTAAAAGTAAAAAAAATCCTGAGGAAAAACTACTCAACCACAGTAATTCAGAGTATTTGTAATTCATTACTTTACACCACTGTGTGTAATTCAATAATAAATTAAATGTGCATTAATGCAAGTTATTACAGTTTCAATTATAACTTGTTTACTGTAAATAGCAGTTTTGGATCTTTTCATCATGTTTTTTTTGTTAACTTCAAAAAGAACTCTTGATTAAAAGTTAAAAGATAATTGCTGCAAAGTTCAGTTACAGTTGCTCAATCAAAAACATCACAGATTTTTTCTCTTTCTCTAAATTGCCATCATTTCTGTAAAATAGTTTGCACCTAATTATACACTAAGCTAAATTGTCATATTTGTTTGGTGATACAGGTCATACTCATCTGAAAAGCAATTCAAATTGCATTACAGAATATTTCTCTTTCTCCAAATTGCCATAATTTCCATAAACTAGTCTGCACCCGATTTTAAGTTGTCAAAATTGAATCACAAGATTTTTGGCTAAATATATTGTACTTCAACATAAAATAATTTACTTTATTTTGGAAGACAGGACACATCTGACTGTAAGTCATCAAAATCACATCTCACAATTTTTCTTCTCCAAAAGATCACGTTTTCTGAAAAAAAAATAGTCAAACCCATCTAAAAAGCAATCAAAATTGCATCACAGGATTTTTCTCTTTCTGTTTTCTGTACAAGAGGCTGCACCTGAATATAATGTCAAAATTGCATCGCAGGATTCCTCTTCTCCAACTTACCATATTTTCTGGAAACTAGGTCACACCTGACTACAAGTTGTCAAAGTCACATCACATGATTTTTCTTTTTCTCCAAATTTACTTTCTGGAAATTAGGTCACACCTCACTACAAGTCATCACAATCCTATTCCATTTTTATTTCTTTTTTCCCCAAATTTACTGTATTTTCTGAAAAAAGTTGTACCACACCATAAGTTGTCAAAATTGAATTGTTGTAAGAAAAGTCATTATAATTAAATTCAGAAATAATGTACAATAGTCTACAATAGCAGCATTATTAAAACATACATTATATATTATAAACATATAAACAGCTAATATATCCCATAGTTGTACCTGATTATCATCAACTTTACTTAAGTCTAATAAATATTTATGATAAATAACCACTTATTTAAAATGAGCTGAAACAACACAATTCTTGAGCTTTTCGGGGTACAGCCTAATTATTATTATTATTATTATTATTGTTATTATTATTATTATTATTATTATTATTATCACTATTATTATTATTATTATTATTATTATTATTATCATTAATAATAAAAATATAAAAAAAACATTAAGTTAACTTAATAAATTTGCATTGGGATGACATGAATGGATTCTGTGTAACCCAGTATTTTTTACAGTGTTGTTTGCGACCTAATTTGTACTACATTTGGAGGATTGAGTTGGTCATTATGTAAAATATTGACTGTGCATTCGTTAAAAAGTTAGTTCACCCTAAATTAAGTAAAATAAAGATTCTGTTATTAATTACTTACCTTCATGTTGTTCCATACCCCTGAGACATTTGCTCATCTTTGAAACACAAATTAAGATATTTTCGCTGAAATCTGAGAACTTTCTCATGCTCCATAGATAGCAAGGGTCCAGAGACCTTCAGAGTCTAGAAAAGAAACCAAAAACTATTGTCAAAACAATTAGGATGTCTTCAGTTGTTCAACTGTAATCATACGAAGCTCCAAGAACAGGTTTGTGCACCAAAATACCTTAAATACCTAAATACCTTAAAATGACCTTAAAATGCCACCATTGCATAAAATATCTTAATTAGAATATTTTTGCATTGAAAAAAAGATAATTCCTACATTTTCCCACGGTTATTTACACATTTATGCTAATTTGCCCTTTTTATACAACAATAAAGATATACGAGTTATATGTTGTAAATCTGCACTTTACATTTTAGTTGTAAAATTTACAGTAACTTACTGGCAATTTTTATAAAATAAGCAAAGTGTAAATTAATAATTAAAATTGTGATGTTACAAATACAGCACAATTGTAATTATTTATAGTGTGCTTGTAAATTTTACCGCCTTAATGGCAACCAAAATTGCCAGTAAGTTACTATAATTTTTACAGTAAATTATAATTATCAATTTACAGTGTGCTTGTAAATTTACAATTTTACTGGCAACCAAAATTACCAGTAATTATTGTAAATTTTACAGTAAATTGTAATTTCAAATGTACAATTTGCTTGTAAATGTACAATTTTACCGCAAACCATAATTGCCAGTAAGTTACTGTAATTTTTACACTAAATTATAGTTATCAGTTTACAGTGTGCTTGTAAATGAACAATTTTACTGCCAACCAAAATTGCCAGTAAGTTATTGCACATTTTACAGTATTTGCTTCACAGTGTGGTCCTTAATGTGTTGTTGACAAGAATAACCTGCAGTAAAATAAGTTTTTTATAACCTGTATTACTTTTAACAGTTCTAAACTATTCCAGAAGCAACAACCACAGCAGAATTTATCAGGAGCAACAGTTTCTCAGGCTCGCTCTCGACAGCCTCATTTGTCTTTTTGCTTATCTCAGCAATATGGAACATCCCGAGTTTCTTGTCAGGTGAGAAAATCTATGTTCAGCCTAAACCAGGCCAAATCGCCCCTCAGGACGCCTTCACTCCGGCCGACTATATTGAGGCTGAAATTACCCTTGAAGATTAAAGAACTTCTCTGCTACATCTCTATGCTAGGTTATCACGGGTCTATACCACCAAAAAAAAACTCATTTGCTAACATCTTCCTATATTTCTCCGCATCGCTACCCAGTATCGGAGAACAAAAACATCTGCACTGCATGTCAAGCGTGCAATTAAGCAATTACATCTCCAAATCGAATTACACAGGGGAATGATTCATAAAATGACCAATTGCCCATGTACAATCACATTAATGCGATAACGCTTCTTCTTTTTTTACTGCTGCAATTAAATTTGGTCATGGAGGCCGCTTTCAAAACCGCCCTCGGAGCATATCAGAGCTAAATTTGAACCGCTTTTAGCACAAACGGCTTCGTTAGAGCAAGACGGGCTCTCGTTCTTGTTAAAAAGATCTATGATCCCCTCACAGGAAGACACGACTTTCTTTTTCTTTGCCATACTACCTTGAAAACTGTAATGAGTTACTTTTTTTTTTGCATGAAGGTGAGTTGGCAGCGGGATGATTCAGTTAGGTCTGTATTTCAGGCTTAGGTATCAGAACGAAACGCCGGCTTTTATTTTTATGATAGAATAGAAGCATTCAATCCTTTCTAATTGGCTTGCTGTATTTGTTTGTTCTCTTAAAGAAGACATCATGGTGCATCCATGCTTAAAGGCTCCTGCTACAAGGCCAGTGCCATAAAATAGCCCATATAGTCATCAAAGAATCAAACTTTAAGTAGAGTTTTTTTTCTCATTGTCTTTTGATGCTGGAAAAGTTGCTGTTCTTAGGAGTTTGAATGTCTGAAAGGGGTTTGTCGTGTCTGAGGGTCATCATGGTTCAAGAGAGATCTTGGTCCTCGTGGTTAATAAGACAGACAAACACATTTGAGATCTGTCTGGTTCAGCCCACTTGTGGCTTCAAGAGACTTTCAAGAGCATTTGATGTATGGGGATCTCCATGGTGACAGACAGGAAGAGGAACTAGAGTGAAAACCTATGGCTCTTTGAGTTTAGAGAGAGACAGAATTGGCAAAGTAATAGCTTTTCCTTCAAACTTTTGTTTTATCGTTTAGTTTTTTTTGTTTTAAAGGTTTAGTTCAACCAAAAATGAAAATCCTATTATTAATTGCTGACCTTTGTGTTGTATCAGTCCCCATGAGACCACAAATTAAGATATTTTAGATGAAATCCAAGAGATGATGCTCTGATCCTCAATAGACTACAATGGTCATGAGCAAAGGTTTCAAACAGTAATCTAGCAAAGCTCTAAAAACACTGGGTTCTCGTTAAAGAGTTGTACAAGTTAAAAACAACTTTTCTGTTTGCCTACTCTCACCGGCCATTTTATTAGGTACACTGTCCAACTGCTCGTTAATGCAAATTTCTAATCAGCCAATCCCATGGCAGCAAACTCCATGGTCAAGACGATCTGCTGCAGTTCAAACTGAGCATCAGAATGGGGAAGAAAGGTTATTTAGGTGACTTTGAACATGGCATGGTTGTTGGTGCCAGACGGGCTGCTCTGAGTATTTCAGAAACTGCTAATCTACTGGGATTTTCACGCACAACCATCTCTAGGGTTTACAGAAAATGGACCAAAAAGGAGAAAATGTCCAGTGAGCGGCAGTTCTGTGGGGGCAAAAGCCTTGTTGATGTCAGAGGAGAATGGCCAGACTGGTTCAAGCTGATAGAAAGGCAACAGTAACTCAAATAACCACTCATTACAACCGAGGTATGCTGAAGAGCATCTCTGAATGCACAACATGTCAAACCTTGAGGCAGATGGGCTAAATGCTCTTTATGACCACAGTGTACCCATCATCTGATGGGTACTTCCAGCAGGATAACGTGCCATAAAGCGCGAATCATCTCAGACTGGTATCTTGAACATGACAATGAGTTCAATGTACTCAAATGGCCTCCACAGTCACCAGTTCTCAATTCAATAGAGCACATTTGGGATGTGGTGGAATGGAAGATTCGCGTCATGCATGTGCAGCCGACAAATCTGCAGCAACAGCGTGATGCTATCATGTCAATTTGAACCAACATATCTGAAGAATATTTCTAGTATCTTGTTGAATCTAAGGATTTAGGCAGTTCTGAAGGCAAAAGATGGTCCAACCCGGTACTAATAAGGTGTACCTCATGATGTGGCCAGTGAATGTATCTTCCTTATTAGATTAGTGTGCACGTTTACTATGGGCAATATGGTACTTGTTTGTTGCTCTGCTGACTCTAATGGCAATGTGAACTTTCTCTGTAGTGCTTAAATTAAACAAGCACCCAACGCAGAAGAGAAGATATAGGTGAACTAGTACAGTTTTCTTTGTCACACAAAATTGTTCTTGGAGCTTCTACTAACCCTTTAAGAACTTTTAAGACTTTTACTCCTACAGTATGAACATTTTAGGTGAGGTGGCAGCTTGTTGTTTATGTTTTATATACAGTTGAAGTCAGAATTATTAGCCCCCCTTTAAATTATTTTTTTATTTTTTAAATATTTCCCAAATGATGTTTAACAGAGCAAGGAAATTTTCACAGTATGTCTGAAATGATTTTTTCTTCTGGAGAAAGTCTTATTTGTTTTAATTCGGTTAGAATAAAAGTTTAAATTATTAAAAAAAAACATTTTAAGGTCAAAATTATTAGCCCCTTTAAGCTATATATTTTTTCGATAGTCTAGAAACCATCATTATACAATAACTTGCCTAATTACCATAACCTGCCTAGTTAACCACATTAACCTAGTTAAGCCTTTAAACGTCACTTTAAGCTGTATAGAAGTGTCTTTAACAATATCTAGTCAAATATTATGTGCTGTCATCATGGCAAAGATAAAATAAATTTGTTATTAGAAATGAGTTATTAAAACTATTATGTTTAGAAATGTGTTGAAACACACTCCGTTAAACAGACATTGGGGAAAAAATAAACAGGGAGGCTAATAATTAAGAGGGCTAATAATTCTGACTTCATCTGTATATATAAACCTGAAAGAAATGTCATCAGTAATAAATCTATGAGATACAATACTGAGAATTTTCACTTTTCATAGCTGTGTACATATATATTAAGGTTTGTGAATGTTTTTATGGCACTCCATTCTAATGTTCTACTTGTCTGTTTGAATGTGACTTCATAATAATCTGTACCTGTAATATCATTCTCTGTATTTTTCTAATTCAGTGTCAACATATCTATGTTTTATTCTGATATGAATATCAGTATTTCAATAACTTTTAAATGGATTTTTAGTAGATGAGGAACAGATAAAGCTGAAAAACAGGTCCTGTTTCCAGGTTGGCAATGCAATCTTTGCATCTTGAGTGGATTTTGCTGATCGATATTGGATGGTGCATTTAATGACTGATGGTTATCACATCAAGGATGCTTAGAAATAATGCCAAATAACTTGCTTATTCCATTAATGCACCTGCGTGGGTTCTGCTGCCTGCTGGGAAAATCCTATCAATCAATAATCCATCAAGATGGAGTGTTCAGATATGACTAGAAACATTGACTTTTGTTTGGAAAATTATAGTGAGAGATTTTTTTTGTTGTTGTCACCATTTAGAAGACCATTTAGAAGACCACATACCGTGTTAAAGAAACCCAAGAGCAGCAGATATGTAATGCCAAATACATTTCATTGGATGTGACGTGTTATGTCCACTTGGGTCGCATGTCAGTATCTCATGAATGCTAAAATGAAGTGCTCTGCAGCCTGTAATCTATGACTCCCTGAAATGGACAGTCTGTGTTTACATGCTTTAATTGGATTCGCTTTTTGCAGATTTTCAAAGCATAAACATTCCCCACCAGAGCACTGAAGAAAAAGCATGTGTTTACGGCTTTGGCCTAATTAAAATTGTGCAGTATGCTTGCTTGTGCTCTGTTTATGGTGAGCGAGATGGTGGTTTATAAGGGCTTCTGTTGAATTCATTCTTGGAGCAATGAGGGCTGATCAATACCTCCTGAATGACTGCCGATCTCTCTCTGACTGTGGCATTTAAAGGCAATCACCACATCCTAGCTGCTCCTAAATGGAAGAGGGCGATTCTGCTGCTCTTTTTTGTGGCTTTATCTTTCTTTGTATCTCATCAGAATGCACCTTTGTATTGATTTAATGCTGTTATGCACAAGGAACATGTGAAACTTTTAATAATGACCATGGTCATGGTCTGTACTTCTAACCACGGTGTAGTACTTGCATACATTACATGCAGGATGGTCATAAATGGAATCAAATTGCCTATGTAAGCCTATCATTGCACAATATTTTCTCCATAAATTGATCTTTTAAACAGTGTGATTAGTAAGTGACTGTATTATCATCAATAACGTTTAGCACAAAAGTTTGTAACATACAAAAACATAAAAAAATCTGTCTTTATGCTATGTTTTCTTTGTTTGCTTGTTACTACACCCATACACAGGGAAAAAGTCCAGCCTTTTCAGATTGGCTTTTGTCCTGACTAAATACACTTGTATGAGTTTTGTCCTGGGAGCACTGTACAAATATGGCGGCAGTATTGACGCATGCTCAGGGCCCTTATATATCTATGAGCAATGGCTGTTTAATCGCAGTCTTTTGTCTTCATGCTTGGTTTGTGCTTTGACATGCACTGTCAACCCTGGGACCGTATATAGATGTCCAATCAACTGAATTTACCACAGGTGAACTCTGAAGGTAAGCTGCAGGGACATCTCAAGAATGATCAGTGGAAACAGAATGTACCTGAGCTCAATTTAGAGCTTCACGGCAAAGACTGTGAATACTTACGTACATCTAATTTTTTAACGTTTTTTATTTTTTAAAAATTTGCAAGTTTCAAAAAATATTTTTCACATTGTCATTATGTGGTATTGTGTGTAAAATTTTGAGGAAATAAATGAATTTAATCAATTTTGAAATAAGGCTGGAACATAAAAATTTGTGGAAAAAGTGAAGCTCTATGAATACTTTCCAGATGCACTGTATATAATTGGACCTCTAATTATACTGCATTATAAGATCTTAATGTCTAGTTACTTTTCAATCACTCTTTACATAACATATATAATATGATACTGTACATAGGGTTCTTTGTAAATGCTTAAAATGTATGAATCATGATTTATTCGTGAAATCTTCCATACACAGATTTTACGCTTTATATTTGTGCGTGTAAATATTTAGTGAACGAGACCCATGGTATTGTTTGATAAATTACATGTCAGTCTACAGCTTTAGATGTTTCCAGTCTACCAAGACAACTTTGATGCTCTGAATCTGTGCAGTACCTGCAGGGATTGTGGTGTTCAGCTTAATGCTCTTTTGTTATAAAGCGCTGTGCGTTTTTTTCCTGCCGTGTGTTATTGTGGCCTTACAGTTTGACGATTTGCCTTTGGCAGAGCTTTGTCTGCAAGAAGTGCTCGGAGGATCTTACTTATCTCCAACACACCAATGAGAAAGAGAGGATGATATTACAGTCGTCCATCACTGCAATCCTGCACAGTTTACCGTCCAATTTGTCTGGGAACAGCACAGAAAATCCCTGAAAGTGCTCCATTGAGCTGATCAAATGGACAGGAAGTGGGTCACGAATCAGGGGACTTTCTGAAACCCATTTATCTATCAAAAGAATTTGAGGAAGAGACCAATAATTATCTCAGCTGTTTGTCTCGGCTCATCACAATCATTAAATGCGGAGTAATATTTTAAAATGATATACAGTATAGGCTGCTGGGATTTATCCCTGATAAGCACAGATGTAATTGTCATAATAGCTGCATGTTTAAAGGGATAGTTCACCCAAAAATAAAAACTCTCACCATTTAATCACCTTTTGTTAAAAAACACTGCACTTTAAAGGGTTAGTTCACCCAAAAAATAAAATTACCTCATTATTTACTCTCCTTCATGTGGTTTTAAACCTTTATGAGTTTACGTCTTATATAATAATATTTAAAGAAGATTCTGTTTGTAATGTTTGCATGCATCTCTATGATCAGCCACTCACTCAAGATTCACACACTGGTACAAATGTAGTCATTACTCAGTGTGTATTAATCTCACATGCCACATCACAACACAAATGTTTGAATTGCTGGAATTGGCCCCGGTGTCGTTTAAGTCTTGGGAACAAATCTGTCCTATTCCAGGCTCACCTCTGCACCTCGCAAATTGTACAGATTTGTCCTTAAAATAAGCATTTCTTGGTTGACTTATTTGGGCTTGCCTCAGCAGTTTGTTGGCTTTCAGCGGCGAGGCGATGTGCTTTGTCAGCAGGGCCGAGGCTGTGGAGTCAGGCTCGGGGCAGGAGGTTTAGTCAGAGCCCACAGGTCATGCATCTGTACCTCTGCTCGGCCCCTTCTCCACTGCCCTTGGGAAAGAATCATTACATTACGGAGAGCAGCACTGCCTGCGCTGTCAGGGTTAATCAACTTTTAAATTTACAGTTCAACACCTTGTGCCGAGCATATTACAGCCCTGCCGCTGCCTCTGAGACAGTCAAGTGGAAAAAATACAATTATGCTGAGTTTTCGGCCGTAAATTAAAGACTCTGTTTTCAGAATAAATGTCTCTGGTTGATTCATGACTGCAGGTTATTTATTAGGAAAACTTCTTTAAAAAAACAAAAAAGATATTTCATCAGAATGTATTTGACTCAAAATGTGAAAAATTTCTACACCTTTGATTTTAGTTCTGCTAATAGTACTAAAAATAGTCATAAAATGAACAAAAAAGGAAACAAATTGCTAATATAGTTACAATTTTAGGACAGTATAAATGAGTTTTCTTTAAACAATTTTATATACAGCAGGGAAAATAAGTATTGAAAATATAACAGAAAGCATATTTCTAAAGGTGCCGTTGACTTGAAATTTTCACAGAATGTTTGTAACAACCAAAGAAATCCATTCATGCAAAGAAAACAAAACTAATCAGTTTACAAATACAGTAAAAATTAATATTCTGTGCTTTAGTCCAACATCTACATTAGCAGAATGATGAAGATGAAACCAGGGTGCACATTTCAGCAAGACAGTGATCCAAAACACAGCCAAGGAAACTCTCAAACGCTTTCAGGGAAATAAAGTCTAGCTGGAGAATGGCCCAGCCAATCACCTGACTTGAATCCAATAGAAAATACAAATTAAAGATCAGATTTGATCGACAAGACCCACAGAACCGTCAAGATTTTTACAGTCTGTTAAAGTCTGTGAAAAAATCTCACCTGAGCAATTCATGTGACTTCATTCTCCATATGAGAGGCGTCTGTAAGCTGCCATCACCAAAAAAGCCTTATATAAAGTATTAAATACATTTCAGTAGTTCAGGACTTCCTCCTTGTGTCATTTTTATGACTAATTTTCAGATTTTTACCAAAACCTGGTTATTTTCCATGTCAACAGCTCCTTTAGAAATATTATTCCCAGGAAAAAAACATGAGATGTTCAATACTTTCCCCCACTGTATATTGGAGTCAGTATCAGTATAAATCAGAAAGAATTAAAAATAATCTGAAAGAAAAGCTTTTGTTAGAGTTTAGTGAAGTATTTTTCTATTTTTTTTTTTTTTT
This sequence comes from Danio aesculapii, assembly GCF_903798145.1. Lineage (NCBI taxonomy): Eukaryota > Metazoa > Chordata > Actinopteri > Cypriniformes > Danionidae > Danio > Danio aesculapii. The sequence continues at coordinate 13,694,736 of NC_079458.1, forward strand.
GGCAAAGAAATTCATTTATTCATTAATTTTCTTTTCAGCTTAGTCCCTTTATTAATCTGGGTCACCACAGCGGAATGAACCACCAACTTATCCAGCATGTGTTTTACGCAGCGGATGGCCTTCCAGCTGAAACCCAACACTGGGAAACACCCATACACTCTCATTCCCACACATACACTGAAGACATTCAAGCTTTCCCAATTCACCTATAGTGCATGTCGTTGAACTGTGGAGGAAATCAACGCGAACATAGGGAGAACATGCAAACTCCACACAGACAAGCCAACTGATACAGCCGAGGCTCGAACCAGCGACCTTCTTGCTGTGAGGCAATCGTGCTACCCACTGCACCACAGTAAGGCCCTTTATTGCTTTTATTTAGCATTAAATTGCCGAAATATTTTTTTTTAAAAACATTTTCTTTAAACTTGATTAAAAGTGATGATGAAGACGTTTATAATGTCATGAAAGATTTGTATTTCAGATAAATTCGGCTTGTCTAAACTCTGTTTCCCATGTGGATCATTTGACTGGAGTGAATATGCAAAAAAAAAAAAAAATCAGCATTGAAATCGCAGGAATAAATTACGTTTGAAGTTATATTAAAATAAAAAAATTGTAAAAAAAAAAAAATCACACCTTCAATCTCACATTGAGAAGCTTATGTTTTGAATGGTTTACTAATGACCGCAAGCTTTTTGCGTGCTGCTTATGCGCCCTGCACTCCTCACATTAACCGTCAGCTGCATCTCACATCTTATTGCCCTTGTGCACTGTGCACCCACAGTTGAAAAAAGTCAATTCTAAGCGGAAAAAGCATGTTATGGCAGTTATTCTCCAATCAAATGAAAGCAGAGGCGGGATTTCCGTTGAGGTGACAGCAGTGTTTGTGTTGTCAAGACGACTACGGACCCTTTTAAAGATGGACGAGGGACTAATGGTCGCTGTTTCAAGTTATCCAGAGCTGTGTGACTTTACAAATCTTGAATATCACAATAATATTAAATATCACAATTATAACAATATCAACAGCAACACTTGCACACAATATGCAGCTGAAAGTCGTTGCCGTGTGACATTAAAATGCGCACCACGCTGCTTTTTTCTTGTCAACAAAAAAGGCAATGTGGGCCGCCTAGCGTTTTTGGAACATAAAAGCATGTTTGGTGTGATCGGCCCAGTAGGATTAATCCTACTGTTCTAAAAGTGTGTGTATGAAAATAATATGTATTTATTTATTTATTTTTGTTAATTTATTAATTTATTTATTGTTTGTTCATTCATTCATTTTCTTTTCGGCTTAGTGCGTTTGTTAATCTGGGGACACCACAGCGGAATGAACTACCAACTTATCCAGCATATGTTTTACACAGCGGATGCCCTTCCAGCCGCAACCCATCACTGGGAAATTTTTGTTTATTTATTTATTGTTTTTTGTTAATTTATTTATGTATTTATTTATTTTGATTCATTTTAATTTTTTCGTAGTTTATTTGTTTATTTATTCATTTTTTATTTATTTATTTATTTTTTGTTTATTTATTTGTTTATTTGTTTATTGTTTTTTGTTCATTTATTTATTTATTTTATTTTATTTTTTGTTGTAGTTTATTTGTTTATTTATTTGTTTTATCTCATTTATTTTATTTATTTGTTTATTTGTTTTTATTTATTTATTTATTCATTTATTTGTTTATTTATTTATTGTTTTTGTTCATTTATTTATTTATTTTTATTAAATTTTTTTGTTGTAGTTTATTTGTTTATTTATTTTTTTATCTCATTTATTTTATTTATTTGTTTATTTGTTTTTATTTATTTATTTATTTATTTATTTATTTATATATTTATTTGTTTATTTATTTATAATTTTTTTTTTTTTTGCATTTTCTTTATTCTTTTTTATCTATTTACGTATGTAGCATCATGTGACACAACACTGGAGTAGTAATGCTGAAAAACAACTTTATAAGATTTACAAAACATCAAGATAGAAAACACTCATTTTAAACTGTAATTAAGTATTCGACAATATTTCAATTTGTTTGCTGTATTTTCAAAACAATAAATGTCGCATTCATTGCTGATAGACTATTAAAACATTTTTAAAAAATCAAACCTTTGAATGATAGCATGCAAACTGTTAAATAATAGTGAAGGCATAGTTTCAATCCTCAAAGCCCTGAAAAAATGCCAGTTATTTTGCTATCTTTTAAATCAAGCTGCTAAGCCTTCCACATTCTCAGGACGGGTGTCTTTTGTCTCTCCTCATCCTTTATTGAGGCCATGGTCACCATTCAGGCAACTGGGGTTTCCATGGAGACCATTGGACCTGGTTAAAAGCAGTGGTGCAGGATGACCTCATGCGAGATCTTCTGCTCTTTCAATCAGCCCTGCAGCCTCTCTGCGCCCCAGTCCTGCTCCGAGGGGTCTTTGTTAGAGGCAGAAGTGTGAACACGGACCATTCAGCCTTTGCGCTATGTTCCACACTCACATAGTGACAGCAATTACCTTTCAGTCCATTTCCACTTCCTATGCTTTTCTGCACATCTCCTGGTAGTCTGTTTTGTTGGTCTGCTTGCAAAATATGCTCTTTTCCTCAATTCAGTGAGCTGCCATTTGCTGGCCGCATTTTAAAGCATAGATGCAAAAACTCTTTCAAAAGGCATTTTACTTAATTGTGTCAAGAGAACGCCTTTAGTCACATTTTAAAGGTGGATTAAAGGGATCCTTATCAAAGAGGGTGATCTAATGGGTTATTGCAATGAACTCAGTGCTAAGTTTATTGAATATAGTGGACAAAGCAACAGACAAGGTAATTATACATATATACAGTTGAAGTCAGAATTATTAGCCCTTCTGAATTATTAGCTTCCCTGTATATTTTTCCCCTCAATTTCTGTTTAACGGAGAGAATTTTTTCAACACATTTCTAAACATAATAGTTTTAATAACTCATTTCTAATATCTGATTTCTTTCATTCAATTCAGTTCAGTTCACCTTTATTTGTATAGCACTTTTACAATGTAGATTGTGTCAAAGCAGCTTCGCAAAGAAGATCGTAGTAAATTGAAACAGTGTAGTTCAGTTTTGAGTGTTTAAGTTCAGTTTTGCTCAGTTCAGTGTGGTTTAATGATCACTACTGAGAGTCTAAACACTGAAGAGCAAATCCATCGATGCACAGCTCCACAGATCCCGAATTAGTGCTGCAGTCTAGGTGCTGGAGAAGCTGGACGTCAGCGAGACTTGTCTGTCCCCGGAGTGTCACAGGAATCAGTCTCATGCTCTCCACTCCTCCATGACCACCACAGCAGCTGCTCAGGATACGGCCTGGTCCAGGATTATGGAAACCTTGGGATCATCTTGGGATCATCTCAACGCTGGTCTTTAATCGAATCATTGTCTCTGAGGGCCTCTGGTATCGCTGAGTATCCCCAGGTGGAAATAGAGAATAAAGAGAATAATTAGCGTAGCTGCTGTTCATAGGGTATATAAACAAGATGCAAAAACCTGCGTGGAGCACATTCATGTATCAAATCGCTAAGTGGTGCACTGAGTGTATGCTTTACTAAACAGATAGGTCTTTAATCTAGTTTTGAACTGCTAGAGTGTGTCCGAGCCTTGGAAATTATCAGGAAGGCTATTCCAGAGTTTAGGAGCCATAAATGAGAAGGCTCGACCTCCTTTACTCGACTTTGCTATTCTAGGTACTACCAGAAGCCCTGAGTTTTGAGATCTTAAAGAGAAGGTTGGACTGTAGCGAGACAGAATGTTGGTTAGATAAACAGCAGCTAGATTATTTAAAGCTTCAATAAGTTAAGGCAACTTAAACCGTTTGAGGGAACCGATTGCTACAAACCATTTGAGTTAAAAAACTAATCTATAAGAGTACTGTGAACTTACTCCATTTAAGCTGAAGTAATGAGGTATTTAATTAACTCAATACTTTCAACACTGAGTTCAAAACTCCTTTCAAATGAGTAGAATTAACTTTCAGTCAATTTTGAGTTAACTACACTCATTTCATTTGATAAAGTTGACTGTTGGGTTTTACAGTGTAGACAACTGAAAAAAAAATTGCTAAAGGGGGTTAACAATATTGACCTTAAAATGGATTAAAAAACCAAAAACTGGTTTTATCCTAGCAAAAATAAAACAAATAAGACTTTTTCCATGAGAAAAAAAATTATCGGAAATACTGTGAAAAATTCCTTGCTCTGTTAAGCATCATTTGGCAATCATTCAAAGGAGGACTAATAATTTTGACTTCAATTGTATTAAAGGAAGGGCATCCGCTGTGTAAAATATATACTAGATAAGTTGTCAGTTCATTCTGCTGTAGCGACCCCAGATTATTAAAGGGATTAAGCCGAAAAGAAAATGAATAAATGAATGAATATTTTAATCCATTTCTTAGTAGACGATATATTTCAGAGCATTTAAACAAAACAGTTTTATTAAACAGTTATATTTAAAAGAATAAATTAATTAAATATAAAAATTATTACGAACTACAATATGTCAACTAAATATAATATTTTTTTAAATCTCTTGATTTTTCCTTTTTATGAAAAATTTATGTAATATTTTCCCCCTACTGCGATATTATTTATTTATTTTTTTAGTTTTGCCTTTGGTACTGACCAATCTAATATATATGAACAAATAGATATTATTGTAAAGCATCCTGTAGAAAAGAGAGATCTGTAAGAGGTGAACTCATTTCACTTATTGCACTGTTTGCAGAAATTAATTTTAAAATGTCTATTATTTATTAGTCATTCAGTAAAGATATTGTGATTAATGTGATATTGATTTCTAATAATAATTTAGATTTTATTAAAACATTAGCAGTAATTATTAGAACATATGGCAATGTCTAAACATTTAATGAACATTTAAAAACATTTGATGTTATGTAGTTTTAAAATACAATATATTAACATTTTAAAGTAGAAAAATACAATGGGGGTGTTTTAAGGAGCAAAAATACAACATATGGACTCTTATATGTTGTGTCATCACTCATATTGCAAGTCATATCTCACCGGCCCCTCATTTGGGATGCTTTTCATGAACTTGCCCCCATGACAAACTAGTTGAATGACCCTGCCATAGAGCAAAACAGACGGCAAAATGGGATAATGCAAGTTTGCATACTCCTGGTTGGAGAAAGCCAAGTTTAGACAGTGGCTGAAACCTGTCACTGATAACAACTGCGTTATTTATTCTTTCAAGGTTTGCTTCTTCTGAGCTTATCTAAGTTCTGTTGCACGGTTGTGCTCCATTCATTTATCTAACTACAACTGTTTTTAGCAACTGTTTATTAAGTTAAAGGTTTGATACTGATTAGAATTTAAAGTGGCGATGAGGTCTTAAAATATTCTGAGAAGGTCTTTAAAGAGTCTTAAAAAGGTATTGAAATTTCCTTTAGGATTCATTCATATACCTTGTGTTATGAGTTAAACTGTAAAAAAATCTTGCTGCCTTAATTTTTTAGTTGAACCAAATGAACTTTTCTAGTCATACCAACTTACTTCAATCAAACTGACAAAAAATGTATATTAACTATGTATAACATTGAACATTTAGTTGAAACCTGACTACCTTGTTAAAAATAAATTAAAGCAACATAAAAAAATAGTTGTCTTGACTTTTTGTCATTAATCTTTTTACAGTGCACGTTAGCAACAGGTTAAAACACATTTTGCAAGAGTTGACACTTAGCTGATGATTTATAATAGAGCTTGTTTGGCATACTGTCCCGGGAGAGAGCCATGAGCTCATAAGATCCTCGAACACTGGGCTCCCTCGAGTTAGCAGGGCGAGAGAGGAGTTTGAACTCAGGTAGATCTTGATAAACTCTCCTGACTTATTTATGGCTAATGACAGATAAAGTGAGATATACAGCTTGAATATGATGCCAATTTGGAATGTTCAATTTACTTAGGTCCTGTGTTTTGGGACTGTGGGAGGAAACCGGAGAGCCCCACGCAAGCACGGGGAGAACAAAATCTGCATAGAAATGTCGACTGGTTCAGTAGGGACTTTAACCAGTGAAATTCTTGCTGTGAGGTAACAGTGCTAATCACTGGGCTGCCATGTTGCCCAATCTAGAAAGGAGGGGGAGTAGGGGTGGAAGGGGGTTTTCTTCAAGATGAAGATACTGAGGTAAAGAATCTTCTGATTGGTGAATCATGTGTTAGCTAATGCGAGACCAGCCGTGGACAATCATAAGCTCTTGATCCTCTCGAAAATAGTTTATAAATAAACTTCACTTTGTGACTTTTTGTAAATTAAAGTATAAGACCAAGTTTTTTCAACCCAACTTCGAAATTTGTCTTACTATCTAGTAAAAAATGTCATTTTAAGTTTTACTATTAAAATCAAACGTGCCTTTTACATGTTATTTAATGGACCTGAGCTATCGAAAGACAAGAATGATAGTGCTATAAATAACAATGGGACATTTTTATAACACACTGCGTCGACAATTGCCTGAATGTTTTTGATAAAATACCTTTTTAGAGACATACTGTGAATGGACTCTATTAAATCAGACACAAAGGCACAATCATCATCATTAGGCTAGACGCTATGATTGACAGACTGGAAGGCTTCATTGTCCATGAGAAGGGAACGTCCAGAGAGGCAATGCAGGGGGTGAATATGGTTTGATCTAAAGGAACAGACAGGATAAGGACACGCGAACAGCAGGGTGCGATTAAATAGGAACAAAAAAGCCCTTTTTAGCCGACCAGTGGCTATTTGCTTCTCTCTTCTAAAGCTGACAGAAAATCGCTGTGACGTTTCTTTCGTTTGTCTGGGGATAATTTAAAAATGGAAAAATATGGTCTGTATGTTATTCTTAGCCACATGAAGCATGTTAAAATAGGGCTGGGCAATATTGCAAAAAAATCACAATATCATGTTTTATATCATTCAATATCGATAATTATTGAATATTTTTTAACAATACATTAAAAAATATTAGGATTTTTTATTTATTTAAGCACTTTATTTTAATTTACCAACATTACTAAGGCAAATAGTTTTAATAGTCAAAAACAAGCATATTTAAACAAAATATATGATCTCTTCATAATAAAATAAACATAAGTGTTAAAGAGACTCTTAAACGTGATATATAAAATGTTACAAAGTGTGTGCAATGGTAAAGGTAGATCAACATCTGTAAGGTGTGAATAATAACGATACAGTAAATCTCAAACTTTGTAAACAAAACAAATTATGAAAATCAAATCTGAGCTTTCAAGGAAAGGAACTAACCATCTAAATTCAAGTACATACTGCAACATTACAAAGTAATGAGTTGATGAAGTTGGATGACTACATTACCCCTATGCTAAAAAATCTTTCTGATGGGATGCTAGTGGCTGGGATGCACAAGAAAAGAAACCAAAGAGCCAGTCTGGCGACATCCTTTATTATTTAAAATCTCCTTACTGCTGCTATACGGCACTAGTTTTCACGTGTGTTGTTATTCTGACCTGAAGTGACAAGCGTGACGCGTGCTTTCCTTCACCATTTTCTATGGCGTCTCTCTTAACTAGGCGACCGTTTTCTCAGAGGATGACAAACGGACAAATCATTGCTGCAGCTAAGATGTAAGTTTATGGAGAAAAGTAAAAAGCGCTGCAGTGTTTGGACGCACTGTGTTTGTCACAGGTAGGTAATTAGTCTGCCGTTATTACTGAAATGTGTATATTATATGCAAAGTGTGAAGCAGATTGATTAGTTCTACTTACATGAATCTCAGTGCCTTAGGGGCATTCGGAAAAGTTCAGATGTTTTTCAACTAGGTGCGTGTGTCACATGGGCGCCGCTTGCACACCACGTGCATGTCGCTCCAATGTGCGCATCATGCACGGCGCATGCCTCCATTGGAAATGACACCCTAAGCTTTTACTGGCATTGCTTCCGAGGCACGCGCTTGGCATTGCTTCCAAGGCGGGTGCTCAGAGCTCAGTTTTATAATAAAACTATAGAGCTTCATACCAAAACTTCATACCGAATTTTTTTTTTATTGATATTGACAATGGAATTCGGCCAATAAATAACGATATCGATTTTACGCCCAGCCCTATGTTAAAACTCTATGCTTCTTTTTTAAAAAACTGTGAAGATTATTTCTGTTACAAATGTCTGTTTAATGTAAATGCGTTTTTTTTTAACTTAATTGAACTTTCAGAATTTTCACAAAAAAATTGCAGCACTACTGTTTTTATCATTTATGATAACAAGAAATATTTTATCATAATTTTTTTATAAATCATCATATAATACTACTTCACAATATTACTTTTTTATTCTGTATTTTTAATCAAATAATGCAGCTATAATAAACATAAGACACTTCATTTTTTAAATATTTTTTTCAAAATCATGTGCATCTTAACATTGTCTTAGTCAAACCTACAGTATAATGCAGAACAGCTAAAATAGAAATGTGTGAAAGTCACTTTTTTTTTGATTGTGCTACGTTTTGAAATGAAAGCCACATTTTGCAAAACATTTGACTTGTATTTGTTAGAGTTGCGCATGAGTTTGTGTATGTGCACTTATTTCGTGCTTCATGATAACTAGTAGTAAATAAGCAGGACTGATTGTGTTCACTCATATATCCCTGCTGTTTGAACTGAGGCATCTGTACAGTCCAAATAGTATTTGTTTGAATTCTAGATAAAAGGGACTCAATTTGGAAGATGGCGGTTTGTTTCTTATGGAAAGTCTCAAAACATGAAGCTTCTTGCGTTTACGGGAGGTACGGTATGCTACACTCTTACTACTTATTTAAATTGAACTGAAACAACACAATTCTTGAGTTTTTTTGGGGGGGGCAGCTTAATTGTTTTATGTTCATTTCACTTAAAAAAAAACTCAATTCCTTTATATTGTCCTAACACAAATTGATTATGTGGAACCCAGCATTTTTTACAGCGTATATGATGACTGAAACTGTGGATTATAGGACTTTATAGGAGATTTGTTCACAATAAAATAAATGACACTTACCCCCAGTTCCACAGACAAGGCTTAAGCTTAAGTAAGTCTTAACTGTTAATGGTCCTAATTGAACTATAGAACTACTTACCCTGGTTTAATCCAAACTCTGTCTTTGAAACCAGATATGAATGTTTTGAATTAAGTTCTGCATAGGGCTGCACAATATGTTGTATCAGCAACAGCATCTGCAATATTCACATCGCAGGATCTGCAATGTCAAGTTGGGATCATAATTAACCAGAAACCACAGTTCAGAACATGTGACTTGTGGAGTCATTGCAAAGTTTAACTCTCATCTCATAGTGTGAATTATTTTTATTTGAATGTGTTTTGAATACATGTGACTGTGAAAATCTGGGCACAAGAAATTCTAAAGTTTACTGATTCCACCGAAATACATGAAGCCATGTTTATTTGATTTTTATTTTTGTACTATTGTTTTTATCTGTGATTTGATTTTTAAATTTTTGTAAACATTAGGTATATTTTATGGAGATGCACTCCCAACAAAACCATCCCAATAAATGTAAAAATTATGAATTATTTCCAAATAGAGTCATCTTGTGAAATTCTATTTAGATTGCAGTAAATATTGCAAAAAAAAAAATAATAATAATCACAATGTCAGTTTTTCATGCAGTCCTAGTTCTTCATTATCACTTAAGCGCCAAATCTTTTTGGTATAAATATGTAAACCTTCACCTTTAGAAACTTGCATTTGACTCTGCTGTTTTTCTCTGTTATATTTCCCAGAGTCATGTTTCAGTACTACACTCAGTGAACGAACTGATGGGAAATGTGCCAGTGAGGGAAAATATAGATGTATGTCCTCTGTGTTATCTGCAAATGAAAAATTTTATGAGCAGATTATGGACTTTCAGCTTCATAAGTGTGGATTATAGGAGACACCCTCTTGAATAGCAGGGAACATAATTACAGAGAACAATTACATTTCTAATGACTGTCAAACGAAGGGGAAAAAGAGGTATTGGTGCACGGATCTCCTTAAATCTCCATTTTTAATCTTCCTCTCACTCCTCCATGGAGCTTGTTGGGGCAAAAATGAAGGTTTGGGAAAGTGGCACACTGGATGTTTTTATTGTGTATTATTTAGGAATTGTTCAAATGGTGCTTCATTTCTAATAATATTTGCTTGTTGAAACAGCCCGTGTTTGAATGGGTTTCTTGTAGTCAATTTTTTCCATTATTAATTTTTCTGAGATTGTGATTGCAGCAGAGCGCTTTGGGGAGCCTAAAACAACAATTGTTTTATACAACATCCATACTGTGAATACAAATGTCTGTCAAGCTTTATATTTAACCTTTATTCTTTCTCATAAAAAGATATTGTACAACTTTAGATATAAGGTTTTTGTTGCATGTAGTACTAAACAATGGACAAAGTTCAAAATGGTATTTCGTATCCCTCAGTAGCTTAAAAAATGCAGTCAACAGCCAGAAGAAAACTTAATTTCACCATGTTATTAAGCACGTCGTTTAAAAAAAATGGCAAGCAAATGATAAGAGAACCTTTATAATATCTGAAGGAATAAATCTGATGTAAGTATACTGGTTTGGCTGGTTTACTAGAAAAATGTTTAAGGACATAACCTACAGTAGGTATTACAGCATTGAGGTAGTTTATGAGGACACACCTTATGTGCTTGTAATTTAAAATGGTTAAAAACATACTTAATAGCATCTTATGACATTCACTTTTTGCCACAGGTTTCCTGTCAGGGTTGGGTTTAGGGTTAGAGCCATATAATAAGCAGTTTTTACAGTATAAAAGACATTACGCCCAGGGCTTGACATTAACCCCTGCCAAATGCGAGAAAATTCAGCTGTGGTGGGTTTCATTATCGCACACGGTATGTTTTTCACCTGCTTACTTTTGCTTACAGTTATATTTTTATTTAAGTTTTAATTATCCTTTACAATAACATTGCTTTAATCGAAGATTAACTTCCCAATTATGTATAGTTAACTGGTGATCTGACTGGTGATGTGTAGTTTTAAATACATGACAGTAGTTATTTTTTAAATGTTTAAAATAAAAAGATTGAATAAAGAGTGCATATACACAGCTATATTTAGCTTGTTTTCTATTTTTTTAATTAGTTAATATTTGTAGCTAAGTAATAATTAGTAATTGTTTACTTATTTTGGTGTGGCCAGAGAAAAATAAGGTAAATGCTTAATGTTGAGTCCTGAAAAGTCATGTGAAATAAAACTAATTGCAGTGCAACACCATGAAACCACACCTCATTTGCTCATGCTCATTGAGCAAGCTCATACACAACACACAAAAAGTGAAATGAATGAGGAGGCATGTGGACACAACACAAAATCTAAATCAAGTAATTTTACATACACATACGAGGAATTTGTTTTGGTGACAGAGTTTCTACAGTGCAACAGAATTACGGAGACAGGACAAAAAACAGATGATAAATATATTTAAAAAATAGAAGTAGTGAATGAAAATATGCAAATTAAAAAGGTTTGTACAGTTATATTACTATATACAACGTTATATGTGCAGCTGTTATGTGCAAAATGGCATGTAAAGTGTGTTGATAAATAAGTGTATATGTGTATGAAAGTGTATAGCAAGTTGTGATGTTGGTTTCACAATTACTATCAAGTGTTCATGAGATGGATTGCCAGAGGGAAGAAACTGTTTCTGTGTAGGGCTGTTCTGGTGCGCAGTGCTCTGTAGCGTCGACCAGAAGGTAAAAGTTCAAAGAGGCAGTGTGCTGGGTGTGAGGGGTCCAGAGTGATTTTGGCAGCCCTTCTGCTCGCTCTGGATAAGTACAGTTCTTGGGGAGTAGGGAGGGTTGTACCAATGATTCACTCAGCAGTCCGGACTATTCGATGTAGTCTTTGGAGGTTGTATTTAGTTGCTGAGCTAAACCAGACAGTTATTGATGTGCAGATGACTGATTCAATGATGGGGGTGTAGAACTGTTTCAGCAGCTCCTTGAGAAGTTTGAACTTCCTCAGCTGACGAAGAAAGTACAGCCTCTGTTGAGCTTTTTTGACAATGGAGTCAATGTGAATCTCCCACTTCAGGTCCTGAGAGATGGTGGTGCCCAGGAACCTGAATGACTCCACTTACTGTCCATGATGCTCAGTGAGGGGAGAGCAGGGGGGTTTCTCCTGAAGTCCACTATCATCTCCACTGTTTTGAGTGTGTTGATCTCCAGGTTATTGTGACTGTCTGTAAGCAGACTCATCACAAACCTCAATGAGGCCGATAAGTGTGGTGTTGTCTGCAAACTTCAGGAGCTTGACAGAGAAATCCTTTAAAGTGCAGTCATTCGTGTACAGGGAGAAGATCAGTGGGGAGAGGACACACCCCTTGGGGCCACCAGTGCTGATTGTGCGGATATTAGATGAGAATTTTCCCAGCTTTACCAGCTGCTGCCTGTCCGTTAGGAAGCTGTTGATCCACTGACAGACAGAGGTGGGCACAGAGAGCTGAGTTAATATGGGCAGGAGAACTTTTGGGATGATAGTGTTAAACGCCGAGCTGAAGTCAACAAACAAGATCCTCACATAGGTCCCTGGTCTATCTAGGTGTTGCAGAACATAATGCAGTCCCATATGTTCTGCAACACCTAAACAGACCAGGGACCTATAATAATGAAAAACTACTAGCCACAGTGGCTGGTGATAAAAAAAAAAAAATAATGTCAAGCCCTGATTAAGCCTATGAAGAGTCCTCTTAAACCATCAATATATATGCCTGTTTGTGTGTTTCAGCATTTAAAGTAATTCATGTTGGTTGGAAATTGACACAATTAATATTATTTTTTTGCTTGAACTGGCTTATTATATTATTATATATTAACTGCTCACAAGTGCAATTTGTGAGACAAGACTATGAATAGGAAAAATTCTGTCTTCTATCACTCTCATTTTCTGATTAATATACTGCTATTTCTGACTCAATTCTGTCTCAAGTTCTGACTCAATGCACAGGTTCTCACTATAAAAAAACCCTATAAAAAGTTTAAAATGAGGTTCTGCACATCCAGTGGTGAAAACAACCTGTATTAAATACTTGCTACAAATTCATGAAGCAAAAAAAGCATAAAACCTGGGTGTAAAACTGTGAAAACACACTATTTCTGCTTATAGCTTTTCCCTAAACTGCAAAACCCAAAAAGTTAAGGTAACTCAAACTGTTTGAGCAAACCGATTGCAACAAAACCATTTAAGTTCAAAAACTAATCCTAATGAGTACTGTGAACTTAATCCATTTGAGTAAACAATGCAATTTGAAAACGGTAAAACCTAATAAATGAAGAGAACTCAAACCAACTGAGTACTGTGAACTTACTCCATTTAAGTTGAAGTAATGAAGTATTTAATTAACTCGTTACCTTCAACACTGATTTCAAAACTCTTTTCAAATGAGTAGAATTAACTTTCAGTCAATTTTGAGTTAACGACACTCATTTCATTTGATAAAGTTGACTGTTGGCTATTACAGTGTATAAAATGCTTTCTTTTCTTTTTAACACTTGACATCCATCTGTCCTTCACTCAATGGTTATTTGTGTGTGTGTTTCATGGAGGAAGGTCATTTATATTCTTTTGTAATGGACAAAAGGTGCATGTTTTTTCTTCATTCTTAAATGCCATGTGAATAGGAGACTCTCATTTTCTGCTTAATTTTCTGCTCGGTCTATTTCTACCTCATTCTACTTTACCCCCTCGACGCATGGCTTCTCACTCTGTCAAAAGTACGCTGAGGACAGGTCACCCGGAAGACTTTGCTCACTTTAATCTGTCTCTGACACATGAGCAGCATTCGGTCTGAGAGGAGGAAGCTGTGTTGTTCTACCCCTCTGTCACTCTGTCCCCTTTGCTGTCTGCCTCTTTGCCCCCGGCTGTCATGTCAGACTCAGAGCCATGAAGGGAGCGCTGGAGAGATGGACGGCTGAGACAATGAAGGTGGCACCTGTGGGCACCTGCGTGATTGTGAATCCTCAGCCTTCCTGCTTCACGTTCACTGGACAGGGCCAGATGGGGCATCCTGCCAGTCTCAGACTCTGTGTGCATTCACTAGCTCTGCACAGGATGACTTCAGCTGCTTGGATAATGTGCGTCACTAAAGTGAGGGCAAGCATTGCAATGTCACATGAGTTACAGAACTTTCAGGCCGGCTCCTGCTTTATATTAGGTGGCTTTAAAGGGCACCTATGATGAAAATCAACTTTTGTAAGCTGTTTGGACAAAACTGTGTGTAGGTATAGTGTATCCACTGTCATATAGGAGTGAAATAAACCAAATAAGTCTCTTCTTTTTAATTTCTTGATGTTAAAATAGGACTTAAATCCCAGTGATTTTGAGGCCCAACGTGACATAGGGGTGTGGTTTTACCCACTGACAGATTGATTGACAGACACCATGTTTCTATATCAACATGTATACACATGTCCACAGAACTTTTTTTGCAAATAAACTGAGAATAAAAAATTTGTTAATACTCTCTATGATTTTTATGTCAAACGTTTTTAAAACAGAGCATGTTTGTAAAAAAAAACAGTAAAATCACTGTAATTCTTGACCACCATAATCACCACGGCCACATGGTGTCTTTAATATGTGACATTTGTGTGAGACTCATCATTTCAGAAAGGCTTGAAAAGACTCCTCCACAAATACATCAAATAAACTTACTTGTTATTTTTGACTAATGAGCTGTATTTCAGCTTCATCCGAGTCTGTCTCTATCACTGACCGCTGTTTATCTGACGTAAAGTGTGATGAGAGGCAGACACGCAGTTGGAAATGGTGGGTGGGGAGAAGCAGCTCATTTGCATTTAAAGCCACAGGCTACAAAAACAGCTACAGTATTGACCTTATTCTTCAATGCGGAAGTGCGCTTGTTTTTGCGATTATTTTAGAACTTCCGATTCAGTTCCCTATGGAGAAATTAATAGGAATAATAAACGGCAGAAAAACGGTCAAACTGCTTGCTCTACAAACAAGTGTTTGCCTGACTATACAGACTAAGTACAATAATATAATAAGAAAATATCAGTTTGCAAAATCAAGCAGTGTAACGAGCTGTTTTTAACATCTAAATATTAATGAAAGTGAATGAGACTGGAAGTCTCGACCCAAAAAGATTCAAATGGCTGCGCCCACTCGTACATGAAGAATAAGGTGAAAACTCAAATGCCAAAATGGGCAGATTTTGGAGGTTGTTATAATAATCTGATGGGTATTTTGAGCTGAAACTTTACAGACATATTCTGAAGACTTCTTACATCTTGTAAAAGGGGTATAATAGATGACCTTTAACTAATATTTATTACACTGAAATTAATAATTTATTACAATGTACTTACTGTGTAAATGCATGTTTTTTTTTTTTACATAAAATGTAAATTAATACCTGCATGTAATTACACCTGTAATTAATCTCTGTAATTATATTTGATGATGATTATTGGGTTAAACTTTTTTATTGATAAGAAAAGATGCACATAAACTATGATGGAAACATATTAACCAAACAATCTCCAGTATGCACATTAAAAAAAGTCATGTTATTTTGTTACAAGAGATCATGTGATAATAAAAATGTGTGTGAATGAACAAACCAACCACACTGTAAAATATCTGAAATGTTGTTTTGGTCATTCTAAAATGCCTTAACCATTTCAGTATTAGTGTCACTATATTATTATTATTATTAACCTCCAAAACTGTCAAGAGCCTCTGCGCTTTGCACCTCATGGCTTCAAACACCACTGGGCGTTCACTGCATGTCTGCATTGTCTTCTGAGATGCAAGTCATTTATTAAATAAAGAAAACATTCACGCTGCTTCTACCACAGCAATTTTCGTTTTTACTGTTGATATTTGCCGCCAGTTTATCAGGAAGTGATAATTTTGTTCTCTTTGACTCGTTGGATGGAAACGTTGCTTTATTCGCACATCTTTTATGCGATATTCCAGTTTTGTGCATACATTTAATTCACATTTTTGTATGGAAACATAGCTAGTGACTCCTAAGAATCATGGAAATGAGGCATACGATGGATTTAAATGTGATTCATGAATTGAATTTTAATTTCTAACAGTTTACATTTAATTGAATTTCCCATTTTTTTTGTTTATTTTTAGTGTCATCTTCAAGCTTCAAGTAGCTTTCAGTTTTACATTTATAATAACAACAGCATTTGTTTCCACTTGACGAATATGTCAATGGGTCTCTTGTTATATAAGTGCATATACTTTAGTTAGTTTTATATACAGTCAAGCCCAACATTATTCATTTAACCCTGGGGTATGAATAATTTTGGGCTTGACTGTATATAGAATAACTTCTCTCTTCATCATACAAAATGACCCGATCACATTTTTCTTTGCAGTTGCTTGACTGTTCCTCTTGATTTTAGGAGAGTTGCTCAAAAACTAGATTTCTTTCTGCAGGTGGCCCTATAACAGTGTCTGGCCTCCAAAAAGTCCTTACCTTTAAAATTGGATTCAGTGATGTGTATAATTCCGAACCCCAGCCCTGACAAACACTCAGGGATTGACATGAGTCTATTTTAGCCTCCTCTGTATTTTAGGCCAGGGTGAATAGCTGCGTATTAGACAGGAGAGCTATAAAGACTGTGGACTTGTGGAAATTGGGCCTGGCTGCAGGCCAATGAAACTGCTCACTCACTGCAATGCAATAGTCATACTAAAAAAATGCTGAGATGGAAATGGAGAATGAGAGAGAGAGAGAGAGAGAAGAATAAAAGTGCATCTCATTCGTTCACTCCACCAGCTCATAATGCACAGCCAAATTGCTCTCAATTGCTAAACAGGGATTTGAAGTGCAGTGTTCTGAATGCCGATTGATTGCCTGAAATTAAGGGCATTTTACAATAGAACTTTCAGTGCAAAGTACATTTGACGTCAGACTTTGTTGTTTTCATTGCTCCTGGGTTCAATTGAAAAGACAGTTTTAAAAAGGCAAAAATTATATTTTGGTTATAAATATTTATAGCCATAAAACTGTTTTACCAATCCAGGCTCATTCTGAAAACGCAGCCCTATATACATTTCTGGAGAGCATCAAATAAGTCCCAAGAGGTATGTTTTTTTGCTGTTTTTATTTTCGCGAATCCATCAGAGGCTGTTGTGTACAGTTTTTGAGATCTCAGATTTCTCTCGCGAATGTCATTCATGCTTGCTCTTCTCGCCGAAATCCACCTGAGGCCACTGTTGACTGATTGACTGACCAACCAACTGACCGATCACCACACTCACCTCACCTAAACCCAACCGATATTATTTTAAAAAGCACAGATTGACCAGCGCTCACCCACTTCCCTAAACCCAACCAACAATGTTTTGAAAAGTCCCCTGATTTTTACCACGTTTTCAGGTTTTACCACATTCTCACCCTGTTATTTACTTTATTTTTGGCTTTTGTTTTTTGTCTTACCTGCTTTCTGAAACCGTTCTTCACCAGACTCGAATCACGTTGTCACAGTCAGCTCTTCTCTGCTTCTCAAGTCCACTGATGTCTGCTGCAAGCCACTAGACAAACTGGTAACAGCGGGGAAAGCCGTCTATACGGAGGTGAGCAGCATCATAATGCTTCATACGTTAGTTTTAAAGACGAAATGCAGCCATGCGTACTTCTGGCTACAGGGCTACGTTTCCAGAATAAACCTTTGTTGGTTTTTATATTTGGGTTTTGGTCACTATATTACAATAAATGGTCTCTTTTTTATTTTATATGACAAATAAAGTTACTACAGAGAGTTACTAGCATAAATATGAATTTGGGTCAATTACTAAAAAAGCAAGACATTCGTTCATTCATTAATTTTCTTTTCGGCTTAGTCCCTTTATTAATCTGGCGGTCACCACAGTGGAATGAACCGCCAACTTATGCAGCATATGTTTTACGCAGTGGATGCCCTTCCAGCTTCAGCAAGACATTCAAATATTTATGTAATTGTTTTAGCTGTTAATGATAATGTGAAAAATGTTAAAATGAAAATATTGGTAACATTTCTACAGAAAAAAAAGTGACTTTAATTTCTGACCTAAAAACTGTATATTTGTGTAGTATAAGTTATTTTAAATTAATTAAAAATATGTTATTTACATAAAGTATAAACGTGTCATACATTTATTGTAAAAAATAGCCCCATAAGATTAACTTCTATATAATATAAGTGATGATATACAGCCACATTGTACTGCTACGAGTGTGATATTGCGTTTATACAACAGTTTGACGGCATAATTGTGTGTAGAAAAAAAGAGGATTAGAGTCTCAAAATCCTTTCGTAAGAGGAACTACTTTCTTCTGCCATTCATTCGCATCTGCAGCTGACTTCAGAACAACAAAAACCGTTGCTCATTCACTAACTTCACTTTATAGATAGTGTTTGAATGATTCTCTAGCGCAATGTCTAAAGTGATGACAAAACAGGTGATTTTGCTCACATTTTAAGATTAAGGTTATAAGACTGAACGGCATGAAATGCCATCAATCTACAGAGGTATCTCCCAGTATTTCTCTGTTGCAATCGAGAGATCACAATATTACCATGGTATAAATACAGCACTACAACATACAAAATAGAGAGATCGCCTTAGAAAGTGATTTGATTTGATCAGCTGTACTCTTAGGGCTATTATACGGTCTCTGTCGCCATCTTGTGGATGAACATCTCCAACCGTCTTTGCTTAAAAAAAAGCTAATGGCCGCCAACACATCATAAATATTTTAAAATAGGCACTATCCTTATAAATAAACTGCATCGATGTAATCTAAACAACTACAATCTTGACAAAAAAAAAAACTCATAAGTACATAATGGTGTACAACATCAGCAATATTTGTCAAACTGTAGTGTCCTCTGCTTGTTGCTGTATGTAGGTGGAGTAATACACAAGGGTGAAGGGTGAAGAGGCTGGACGAGTGCTATTACTGGCAGAATATTGCACAGCAATCAGCCAATCAGATTCATGAACCAGACAGAACTGTTGTATATAATATAATATAATATAATATAATATAATATAATATAATATAATATAATATAATATAATATAATATAATATAATATAATATAATATAATAACAGTAGCTACAGTACATTAGTATACTGGTAGTATCCATGATGATAGCTTTTTCATAGTGAAATTATACCAATTGGAGCAGCATGATGAAACTAAACCAAAGCATCTGAATTTGAAAGTGCAAAAACAACCAATGGCTGGAGGTTCCACTGCACTCCGAATGTAAAAAAGCACACTTACACCATTTACTCTTCCTCAGGCTCCCTATAGTTCACTACACTCCTTAGCACTAATAGCAAGGTTTCCGTCATCGCCTGCAGTTTCACCGTTTCACAATCTCCGGGCACTGTTCTCCCATCAGGGGGTACTAGATGAAGGACCTGAACTATACACTAGATTTCTTAATGAAAATTACTCTCGTGTTCTTATGCTCGGATCAGGAGCTCTTGTCCATTAGACTAAAGAGAAAAGAAAGTCAGTCTTTGATAGTGTGGCGATGGCCTTACAGTCAGCTTACACCTGTAGAAATGACCTGTGGTTCTCATTATTGCAGTCTTTATGAAATGTGATCTGGTCGGTGTGTCATGTTTCTAGTAGGATGGCCCACAGAGACCTGCTCAAAATGGTGTAAATCTGTTTTTTTTCCGGTAACACTTTAGTAACTACACACTATGAATCATTTATTAAGCATTAGCAAATAGTTATTTGATTATTTGTTAAGCATTAACTTAGACGTTAGTAAGCAGTTTATAAATACAGCTAGTTCTGTGTTCTTGACTTGTAATACATGTAGAATGTGCTTAATGATTATCTTTTCATTACTAAATTAAGCATTGAGCAACACGGTGGCGCAGTGGGTAGCGCTGTCGCCTCACAGCAAGAAGGTCGCTGGTTCGAGCCTCTACTAGGTCAGTTGGCATATCGGTGTGGGGTCTGCATGTTCTCCCTGTGTTCGTGTGGGTTTTCTCCTGGTGCTCCGGTTCCCCCACAGTCCAAAAGCATGTGCTGTAGGTGAATTGGTTAAGCTAGATTGTCCGTAGTGTACGCGTGCATGTCCTGGTCCACCTCATAAAAACTAGATGTTACGAAACAAATAAGTATGTAATTTAAGTATTATTTTAAGAATAGTTGGTGTTTTTTAATCATTTAGAATGCATAAGAAAATGATTAATAAACCATTCAAATTATCATATTATTTGGGCATATAATAATAGCTACTTTGTATGTTCATAAATGCTTTATTAACTCAATTTCATACAATTTTGTGACTATTTATGCTTTGTAAAGCCCTTATAAATGACAATTAAAGGCTCAGTTATATGCAACCCAGCTCATTCTGAAACGTACCGCTATATACATTTCTGGAGAGTGCCAAATACATCTCAGGTGGTTAATTTTTTTTCACAATCCACTGACTGGCCGATCGACTGACCCACCTTCCTCCTTCCCTAAACCCAATCGATAGTGTTTTTAAAGCACCGATTGACCCGCTCTCCCACTTACCTAAACCCAACCGACAGTGTTTTCAAAAGCAATCCAGAAAAAGAAAAGCCCTCGCCTTTACCACATTCTCACCCTGTTATTTACTTGTTTATTTTATTATTTGGCTTCTGTTTTTGTCTTACCTGCTTTCTGGAACCGTTCTTCACCGGACTCGAACCCCATCGTCGCTGTCCCTGTCTCAAGTCGGCTGACAGACTCGGCAATCCACTAGACAAACTGGTGACAGTGGAAAACATTGCATACAGAGGTAAGCAGTCAGCTGGTAAGTGTGAAAAGGAACGGTGTCATACCACCCTGTAGCATTTGTTTTAAATACGGAATGCAGCTATACAGTATATAGCTCTGGCTGCATAATTCGCCATCTCCAGAAATGTATATAGGGCTGCGTTTTCAGAATGAGCCTATGTTGGTTATGTTCCAAACAGAAAAATAAATGCTTAATAAATGATTCATAGTGTGCAGTTGTTATAAGGTGTTACTGAAATTCCTGATCAAAATATGATGCCAAGCTGCTGTGGCAAAGTGAAAGCCTTTCATTCATTGAAGACTATGAGAGCAGCTTTGTACCAGAAAAGATAAACAAACAGAAACAATATTTTTGTAGAGGTTTGTTTTTCCTAGTGTTTTACTGTGGTATTCATTGGTATGCCGATCAACAACGTGTTTTTCCCCCAAGCTGTTGATGACTCAATGAATAAGGGATTGGAACGGCTCAATGAAACACTGGGCTGGGTTTGCAGCAGGTGTGTCTGTGTGCATGCAGACCTGAGTCAATGACACCCAGTCAAACCCTTTCATTCAGTAATCCAGCTCTGATCTGAATGTCAGCCTGTGAAATATTGCAGATCCATCCATCCATCCATCCATCCATCCATCCATCTATCCATCTATTACATCTGTCTGTCTGTTCTGTCCTTCTTTCTTGTATTTCTTTCTCCACTTTTATTCTTGTTCTGTTTTTGTTTTGTTTTGTCATTTATCATCCATTCATCCATCTATCCATTATGTCTATCTGTTATCATTCCTTCTTGCCTCTTTCTCCACTTTTATTCTTTTTTTCTAATTTTATCATTTGTCCATTCATCCATCCATCCATCCATCCATCCATCCATCCATCCATTCAAATCTGTTGTTTTTTCTGTCATCCATCTACACATACTCACAGACATCCTTCCTTTTTTCTACTATTCATTCTTTTTATCTGCTTACTAATCTGTCGTTCTTTTGTTCAGTAATTCTGTTGCTCAGTTGCTGTCATTCCATTTATCCATCCTTCCTTCTGTCCTTCCTTCCTTCCTTCCTTCCATCCACATGTTCTGTTGATCTGTTTTTTTTCATTCTATCATTCTTCTATGCATACATATCTTGTATATCATCTCTTTGTCATATCTATCTGTATGTATAACATTGTGTATGACAGATAGATAGAAGAAATTATACTAAAAAGTAGTAATGAATGCATGGATGATGTTCATTATCACTTTTTAAGCATTCTTTCTAACCATTGATCTGGTGTTCTACTGTTTAGTCATTCTCTAATTGTTCTGTTGTGGGTCGGTCCACCCATCCATTCATTCATTCATTCATCCATCTGCCATCCATATCCCATCCCAAACCTCCATCCATATCCTAACCCATATTCATCCCCCCGTCCATCCATCCATATCCCATCCCATATCAAATCCATCCATATCCCATCCCATCCATTCATCCATCCATCTGTATCCCATCCTATCCCATCCCATCCCACACCATCAATCCATATCCTATCCCATATCCATCCACCGTCATCCATCCATATCCCATCCCATATCCATCAGCCATCCAATCCATATCCCCATCCCATCCCATCCCATCCATCCATCCATCCATCCATATCCCAATCCCCATCCATTCATCCATCCATTCATCCATCCATCCATCCATATCCTATCCCATATCCATCCATCTATACAGCCATCCTTCTATCCATGTTCATCCAATCCATCCATCATCCATCTATATCACATTCCATTCTCCATCCAGCCAATCCATCCATCCATATCCATCCTATCCTATCCTATCCCATCCCATCCCATCCCATCCCATCCCATCCATTCATCCAATCCATCCTTCTATCCATGTCCATCCATCCATCCATATCCCATCTCATATCCCATCCATCCATCCCTCCATCCATCCATCCATCCATCCATCCATCCATTCATCTATCCATATTACATTCCATATCCCATCCATCCATCCATATCCCATCTTCCATATATCCATCCATCCATATCCCATCCTATCCCATCCCATCCGATACATCCACATCCCCTCCCATCCCATCCATCCATCCATCCATCCCTCCAGCCATATCCCATCCCATTCATCCATCCATATGCCATCCCATCCTTCTCATTCCATCCATCCCTATCCTATCCTATCCCATCCCATCCCATCCCATCCATTCATCGATCCATACTTATCCCATCACATCCATCCATCCATCCATCCATATCCCATCCCATCCCATCCCATCCCTTCCCATTCATCCATATCCCATCCCATCCATCCATCAATTGTGTTTTAATCTATAAGTATCAATAATCTAGCTATTTACACATTAGTCTATGAGTCTGTCCATACATCCATCCATATCACATTCCATATCCCATCCATCCATATCCCATCCCATATCCCATCCCACCCCATTCATATCCCATCCCATCCCATCCCATCCATCCATATCCCCTCCCATCCATCCATCCATCCATCCATCCACCCATCAATCCCTCCATCCATATCCATCCCATCCCATCCATCCATCCATCCATCCATCCATATGCCCTCCCATCCCATCCCATCCCATCCATCCATCCATCCATCCATCCATCCATCCATATCCCATCCCCATCCCATCCCATCCCATCCCATCCCATCCATTCATCCATCCATACTTATCCCATCACATCCATCATCCATATCCCATCCCTTCCCATTCATCCATATCCAATCCCGTCCATCCATCTCCATCATAGTGATGGTGTATTCTTAGAGATTTTAAGTGTACAATATACTTATTAATTTATTAATAAAAACAATTGTTTATTCATTTTCTTTTCAGCTCAGTCCCTTTATTAATCAGGGTCGCCTGGAATCAGGAATGAACCACCAACTTATCCAGCATATGCTTTACGCAGCGGATACCCTTCCAGCCACAACCTAACACTGGCAAACAACCCTTACACTCTTGCATTCACACACATACACTGCGGCCAATTTAGCTTAATCACTTCACCCATAGCGCATATCTTTGGACTGTGGGGGGAAACCGGAGCACCCAGAGGAAACCCACACAAACATGGGGAGAACATGCAAACTCCACACAGAAATGCCAAGGTGACCCAACCGGGGCTCAAAACCAGCAACCTTCTTGCTGTGAGGCGATCGTGCTACCCACTGCACCACCGTGACGCCCTTTAAGTGTAATAGTTTTAAATCTATATTACTGAATGGCAAACAAACAAAATGTTTCATATTTCCCTGCAAGCGTGATACATGATGGAACTGCTGTTGATACAAATAAATCATGTTGTTGTTATATATAATTTAGCCATATTTAGTCATTGAAATTCAGGGAGACATATATAATTCAGTATAGATTTGTCATTTGCATACTGCTTCATAAATATTGCAATGATATAGTAGGGAACAATGTGTACCTGGATCTTAGGTTTGTCTTTGTTAAGGTTTTGACATAATGTCTGCATACCGTTTGCATTGACTAATCAGCAAAATGGCGCTGAAACCACTTTAAAGCTATCATCCTGCTTTGTTTTGCAATGCCAGCCATGCATCATAACACATCATTGTGTATGAAATATTCATGTCAATGTATGTGAATTAATCCATATTCGCTCTTGCCTGCATGTGTGCTTTGAGGTCAGTAAATCGAGGTGGTCAGGCAAACCTCTAATTTTCCTATGGGAGACCTTCCTACTTCTCCACCAGTCTAACCTCCAAACCTTTTCATTCCTTCCATCTCAGAAACTGATTTAAGGGGTCTCCCGAGGCCCTGACCCCTCGCAATATATCCAGTGCATTGTTTGGTTTTACTTAACAATATCCTCATGTTGCAAATGGAGAATGAACTAAAATCAATAGGAACATCATCACAGGAGAGCTAGCGTTGTGTTTTTTTCCATCTCTTGACCTTGTGTTCCTTAGACCAGCATTGATTTTTTTTTTTTCCAGAGAACAGTATGTGACGTATACATCAGCTTCTTGTTTATTTGTAAAATCATTTATTAGTGATCATTAACTCTTGTGCATCAAAATAAAAGTTCCTCTTAGCCTAAAAGTGGACATACAGCATACAAATATCATGTATTCTTTTTTACTTTCACTGACACTTTCATATGTACACTGTAAACAATTTCTCGTATAATCTACAGTAACTTCCTGTAAATCAATTACAGCAAAGATACTGTGTTTACATTTACAGCACCATTTATCTTGCTGCATATGTATTTACAGAGTTTTATCCATATCCTCACTGTAAAATATACAGTAATTTTTTTTACAATACACTTTTAAAATACAGTAACATACCGCATAACTACCCTACAGTAAAATACAGTTCATATTACAGTTAAATACTATGTAATTTACAAAAATCATTAACAGTGTACCAAACATTTCAGAATTGTAACTCTTTTAAATGTCAAAAATATTGCTCTAGAGCTCCCTGTGTAATTAAAATGTCTTGTGAAGATTGGTGAATGAAAATAAAGGTTATAATCAATAACTTCTTTGACCTTATTCATAATTTTTACATGATATTCCCCTGCCAAATGTGTGTCTCTTTTGTATGGGAGGGGGATTTCCAGTACAATGTAATTTTTTTCTTTCAAACTATTTACGCAAACATTACATTTTCAGTACACACATTCAAACCACTCTCTGACCCAAATATCAACATGCACACACAATTATAGCTTATCCACAATTATAATTTATCCAATAAACTCTACAAAATACTACATAACCAGTGTATTATTACATAAGCAGTAGGGGTGTACAACCCACAGTTCGAAACGCACGTGACCCACTGAATAATACTTTTTTTGAACTTGTAGGTTAATCCAACAGTTATAACAATGGCAGAAAGATCTTCTCCCGCGCCATTCAAATCACATGTATGAAAGCATTTTGGCTCACCTGTAAAATATAATAATGACGAAAAAAGTTGTGATGGGACTTAAATGCTTTCTTTGGTTATTAATTAAAGGTGTTTTCTGTCACTGTTTGTTTAGCCTGCTTTAATGCATTCAGTGTAAAGCTGCACAATTAAACATTAAAAGATTGTGATCTAAATTCAAACCCGCGCAGCATGGATAATAAAGATATGCATATGTTTATTAATCCTTCGTAGCACTGCATTCAATTCTGCATTTGATTGAGAGAGATTCAGTTTTACGCTTTTCCAGTTAGATACAAGCAAATAAATAACATAGAAGTACTTGGATAACAGTTTATGTGAATTATGTAGCCAGAAGTACGTATGGCTGCATCTAATTTTTAATTGAGCGATATGGGGCCATTCCTTTTCGCGCTTATCAGCTGACTGCTTACCTCCATATGGATGGATTTCCCGCTTTAACCAGTTCGTCCTGTTAGCTCGCCATGTATGTTGGCGGACTTGAGACGCAGAGAGGAGTTGACCACGACTATGGGTTCAAGTCCTTAGTCCAACATCTACATAGCAGAAATGAAGAGATGAAACCAGGGTGCACATTTCAGCAAGACAGTGATCCAAAACACAGCCAAGGAAACTCTCAAACGCTTTCAGGGAAATAAAGTCTAGCTGGAGAATGGCCCAGCCAATCACCTGACTTGAATCCAATAGAAAATACAAATTAAAGATCAGATTTGATCGACAAGACCCACAGAACCGTCAAGATTTTTACAGTCTGTTAAAGTCTGTGAAAAAATCTCACCTGAGCAATTCATGTGACTTCATTCTCCATATGAGAGGCGTCTGTAAGCTGCCATCACCAAAAAAGCCTTATATAAAGTATTAAATACATTTCAGTAGTTCAGGACTTCCTCCTTGTGTCATTTTTATGACTAATTTTCAGATTTTTACCAAAACCTGGTTATTTTCCATGTCAACAGCTCCTTTAGAAATATTATTCCCAGGAAAAAAACATGAGATGTTCAATACTTTCCCCCACTGTATATTGGAGTCAGTATCAGTATAAATCAGAAAGAATTAAAAATAATCTGAAAGAAAAGCTTTTGTTAGAGTTTAGTGAAGTATTTTTCTATTTTTTTTTTTTTTTGGCAAAGAAATTCATTTATTCATTAATTTTCTTTTCAGCTTAGTCCCTTTATTAATCTGGGTCACCACAGCGGAATGAACCACCAACTTATCCAGCATGTGTTTTACGCAGCGGATGGCCTTCCAGCTGAAACCCAACACTGGGAAACACCCATACACTCTCATTCCCACACATACACTGAAGACATTCAAGCTTTCCCAATTCACCTATAGTGCATGTCGTTGAACTGTGGAGGAAATCAACGCGAACATAGGGAGAACATGCAAACTCCACACAGACAAGCCAACTGATACAGCCGAGGCTCGAACCAGCGACCTTCTTGCTGTGAGGCAATCGTGCTACCCACTGCACCACAGTAAGGCCCTTTATTGCTTTTATTTAGCATTAAATTGCCGAAATATTTTTTTTAAAAACATTTTCTTTAAACTTGATTAAAAGTGATGATGAAGACGTTTATAATGTCATGAAAGATTTGTATTTCAGATAAATTCGGCTTGTCTAAACTCTGTTTCCCATGTGGATCATTTGACTGGAGTGAATATGCAAAAAAAAAAAAAAATCAGCATTGAAATCGCAGGAATAAATTACGTTTGAAGTTATATTAAATAAAAAAATTGTAAAAAAAAAAAAATCACACCTTCAATCTCACATTGAGAAGCTTATGTTTTGAATGGTTTACTAATGACCGCAAGCTTTTTGCGTGCTGCTTATGCGCCCTGCACTCCTCACATTAACCGTCAGCTGCATCTCACATCTTATTGCCCTTGTGCACTGTGCACCCACAGTTGAAAAAAGTCAATTCTAAGCGGAAAAAGCATGTTATGGCAGTTATTCTCCAATCAAATGAAAGCAGAGGCGGGATTTCCGTTGAGGTGACAGCAGTGTTTGTGTTGTCAAGACGACTACGGACCCTTTTAAAGATGGACGAGGGACTAATGGTCGCTGTTTCAAGTTATCCAGAGCTGTGACTTTACAAATCTTGAATATCACAATAATATTAAATATCACAATTATAACAATATCAACAGCAACACTTGCACACAATATGCAGCTGAAAGTCGTTGCCGTGTGACATTAAAATGCGCACCACGCTGCTTTTTTCTTGTCAACAAAAAAGGCAATGTGGGCCGCCTAGCGTTTTTGGAACATAAAGCATGTTTTGGTGTGATCGGCCCAGTAGGATTAATCCTACTGTTCTAAAAGTGTGTGTATGAAAATAATATGTATTATTTATTTATTTTTGTTAATTTATTAATTTATTTATTGTTTGTTCATTCATTCATTTTCTTTTCGGCTTAGTGCGTTTGTTAATCTGGGGACACCACAGCGGAATGAACTACCAACTTATCCAGCATATGTTTTACACAGCGGATGCCCTTCCAGCCGCAACCCATCACTGGGAAATTTTTGTTTATTTATTTATTGTTTTTTGTTAATTTATTTATGTATTTATTTATTTTGATTCATTTTAATTTTTCGTAGTTTTTCGTAGTTTATTTGTTTATTTATTCATTTTATTTATTTATTTATTTTTTGTTTATTTATTTGTTTATTTGTTTATTGTTTTTTGTTCATTTATTTATTTATTTTATTTTATTTTTGTTGTAGTTTATTGTGTTATTTATTTGTTTTATCTCATTATTTTATTTATTTGTTTATTTGTTTTATTTATTTATTTATTCATTTATTTGTTTATTTATTTATTGTTTTTGTTCATTATTTATTTATTTTTATTAAATTTTTTGTGTAGTTTATTTGTTTATTTATTTTTTTATCTCATTTATTTTATTTATTTGTTTATTTGTTTTTATTTATTTATTTATTTATTTATTTATTTATATATTTATTTGTTTATTTATTTATAATTTTTTTTTTTTTTTGCATTTTCTTTATTCTTTTTTATCTATTTACGTATGTAGCATCATGTGACACAACACTGGAGTAGTAATGCTGAAAAACAACTTTATAAGATTTACAAAACATCAAGATAGAAAACACTCATTTTAAACTGTAATTAAGTATTCGACAATATTTCAATTTGTTTGCTGTATTTTCAAAACAATAAATGTCGCATTCATTGCTGATAGACTATTAAAAACATTTTTAAAAAATCAAACCTTTGAATGATAGCATGCAAACTGTTAAATAATAGTGAAGGCATAGTTTCAATCCTCAAAGCCCTGAAAAAATGCCAGTTATTTTGCTATCTTTTAAATCAAGCTGCTAAGCCTTCCACATTCTCAGGACGGGTGTCTTTTGTCTCTCCTCATCCTTTATTGAGGCCATGGTCACCATTCAGGCAACTGGGGTTTCCATGGAGACCATTGGACCTGGTTAAAAGCAGTGGTGCAGGATGACCTCATGCGAGATCTTCTGCTCTTTCAATCAGCCCTGCAGCCTCTCTGCGCCCCAGTCCTGCTCCGAGGGGTCTTTGTTAGAGGCAGAAGTGTGAACACGGACCATTCAGCCTTTGCGCTATGTTCCACACTCACATAGTGACAGCAATTACCTTTCAGTCCATTTCCACTTCCTATGCTTTTCTGCACATCTCCTGGTAGTCTGTTTTGTTGGTCTGCTTGCAAAATATGCTCTTTTCCTCAATTCAGTGAGCTGCCATTTGCTGGCCGCATTTTAAAGCATAGATGCAAAAACTCTTTCAAAAGGCATTTTACTTAATTGTGTCAAGAGAACGCCTTTAGTCACATTTTAAAGGTGGATTAAAGGGATCCTTATCAAAGAGGGTGATCTAATGGGTTATTGCAATGAACTCAGTGCTAAGTTTATTGAATATAGTGGACAAAGCAACAGACAAGGTAATTATACATATATACAGTTGAAGTCAGAATTATTAGCCCTTCTGAATTATTAGCTTCCCTGTATATTTTTCCCCTCAATTTCTGTTTAACGGAGAGAATTTTTTCAACACATTTCTAAACATAATAGTTTTAATAACTCATTTCTAATATCTGATTTCTTTCATTCAATTCAGTTCAGTTCACCTTTATTTGTATAGCACTTTTACAATGTAGATTGTGTCAAAGCAGCTTCGCAAAGAAGATCGTAGTAAATTGAAACAGTGTAGTTCAGTTTTGAGTGTTTAAGTTCAGTTTTGCTCAGTTCAGTGTGGTTTAATGATCACTACTGAGAGTCTAAACACTGAAGAGCAAATCCATCGATGCACAGCTCCACAGATCCCGAATTAGTGCTGCAGTCTAGGTGCTGGAGAAGCTGGACGTCAGCGAGACTTGTCTGTCCCCGGAGTGTCACAGGAATCAGTCTCATGCTCTCCACTCCTCCATGACCACCACAGCTGCTCAGGATACGGCCTGGTCCAGGATTATGGAAACCTTGGGATCATCTTGGGATCATCTCAACGCTGGTCTTTAATCGAATCATTGTCTCTGAGGGCCTCTGGTATCGCTGAGTATCCCCAGGTGGAAATAGAGAATAAAGAGAATAATTAGCGTAGCTGCTGTTCATAGGGTATATAAACAAGATGCAAAAACCTGCGTGGAGCACATTCATGTATCAAATCGCTAAGTGGTGCACTGAGTGTATGCTTTACTAAACAGATAGGTCTTTAATCTAGTTTTGAACTGCTAGAGTGTGTCCGAGCCTTGGAAATTATCAGGAAGGCTATTCCAGAGTTTAGGAGCCATAAATGAGAAGGCTCGACCTCCTTTACTCGACTTTGCTATTCTAGGTACTACCAGAAGCCCTGAGTTTTGAGATCTTAAAGAGAAGGTTGGACTGTAGCGAGACAGAATGTTGGTTAGATAAACAGCAGCTAGATTATTTAAAGCTTCAATAAGTTAAGGCAACTTAAACCGTTTGAGGGAACCGATTGCTACAAACCATTTGAGTTAAAAAACTAATCTATAAGAGTACTGTGAACTTACTCCATTTAAGCTGAAGTAATGAGGTATTTAATTAACTCAATACTTTCAACACTGAGTTCAAAACTCCTTTCAAATGAGTAGAATTAACTTTCAGTCAATTTTGAGTTAACTACACTCATTTCATTTGATAAAGTTGACTGTTGGGTTTTACAGTGTAGACAACTGAAAAAAAAATTGCTAAAGGGGGTTAACAATATTGACCTTAAAATGGATTAAAAAACCAAAAACTGGTTTTATCCTAGCAAAAATAAAAAAATAAGACTTTTTCCATGAAAAAAAATTATCGGAAATACTGTGAAAAATTCCTTGCTCTGTTAAGCATCATTTGGCAATCATTCAAAGGAGGACTAATAATTTTGACTTCAATTGTATTAAAGGAAGGGCATCCGCTGTGTAAAATATATACTAGATAAGTTGTCAGTTCATTCTGCTGTAGCGACCCCAGATTATTAAAGGGATTAAGCCGAAAAGAAAATGAATAAATGAATGAATATTTTAATCCATTTCTTAGTAGACGATATATTTCAGAGCATTTAAACAAAACAGTTTTATTAAACAGTTATATTTAAAAGAATAAATTAATTAAATATAAAAATTATTACGAACTACAATATGTCAACTAAATATAATATTTTTTTAAATCTCTTGATTTTTCCTTTTTATGAAAAATTTATGTAATATTTTCCCCTACTGCGATTATTTATTTATTTTTTTAGTTTTGCCTTTGGTACTGACCAATCTAATATATATGAACAAATAGATTATTGTAAAGCATCCTGTAGAAAAGAGAGATCTGTAAGAGGTGAACTCATTTCACTTATTGCACTGTTTGCAGAAATTAATTTTAAAATGTCTATTATTTATTAGTCATTCAGTAAAGATATTGTGATTAATGTGATATTGATTTCTAATAATAATTTAGATTTTATTAAAACATTAGCAGTAATTATTAGAACATATGGCAATGTCTAAACATTTAATGAACATTTAAAAACATTTGATGTTATGTAGTTTTAAAATACAATATATTAACATTTTAAAGTAGAAAAATACAATGGGGGTGTTTTAAGGAGCAAAATACAACATATGGACTCTTATATGTTGTGTCATCACTCATATTGCAAGTCATATCTCACCGGCCCCTCATTTGGGATGCTTTTCATGAACTTGCCCCCATGACAAACTAGTTGAATGACCCTGCCATAGAGCAAAACAGACGGCAAAATGGGATAATGCAAGTTTGCATACTCCTGGTTGGAGAAAGCCAAGTTTAGACAGTGGCTGAAACCTGTCACTGATAACAACTGCGTTATTTATTCTTTCAAGGTTTGCTTCTTCTGAGCTTATCTAAGTTCTGTTGCACGGTTGTGCTCCATTCATTTATCTAACTACAACTGTTTTTAGCAACTGTTTATTAAGTTAAAGGTTTGATACTGATTAGAATTTAAAGTGGCGATGAGGTCTTAAAATATTCTGAGAAGGTCTTTAAAGAGTCTTAAAAAGGTATTGAAATTTCCTTTAGGATTCATTCATATACCTTGTGTTATGAGTTAAACTGTAAAAAAATCTTGCTGCCTTTTTTTTAGTTGAACCAAATGAACTTTTCTAGTCATACCAACTTACTTCAATCAAACTGACAAAAAATGTATATTAACTATGTATAACATTGAACATTTAGTTGAAACCTGACTACCTTGTTAAAAATAAATTAAAGCAACATAAAAAAATAGTTGTCTTGACTTTTTGTCATTAATCTTTTACAGTGCACGTTAGCAACAGGTTAAAACACATTTTGCAAGAGTTGACACTTAGCTGATGATTTATAATAGAGCTTGTTTGGCATACTGTCCCGGGAGAGAGCCATGAGCTCATAAGATCCTCGAACACTGGGCTCCCTCGAGTTAGCAGGGCGAGAGAGGAGTTTGAACTCAGGTAGATCTTGATAAACTCTCCTGACTTATTTATGGCTAATGACAGATAAAGTGAGATATACAGCTTGAATATGATGCCAATTTGGAATGTTCAATTTACTTAGGTCCTGTGTTTTGGGACTGTGGGAGGAAACCGGAGAGCCCCACGCAAGCACGGGGAGAACAAAATCTGCATAGAAATGTCGACTGGTTCAGTAGGGACTTTAACCAGTGAAATTCTTGCTGTGAGGTAACAGTGCTAATCACTGGGCTGCCATGTTGCCCAATCTAGAAAGGAGGGGGAGTAGGGGTGGAAGGGGGTTTTCTTCAAGATGAAGATACTGAGGTAAAGAATCTTCTGATTGGTGAATCATGTGTTAGCTAATGCGAGACCAGCCGTGGACAATCATAAGCTCTTGATCCTCTCGAAAATAGTTTATAAATAAACTTCACTTTGTGACTTTTTGTAAATTAAAGTATAAGACCAAGTTTTTTCAACCCAACTTCGAAATTTGTCTTACTATCTAGTAAAAAATGTCATTTTAAGTTTTACTATTAAAATCAAACGTGCCTTTTACATGTTATTTAATGGACCTGAGCTATCGAAAGACAAGAATGATAGTGCTATAAATAACAATGGGACATTTTTATAACACACTGCGTCGACAATTGCCTGAATGTTTTTGATAAAATACCTTTTTAGAGACATACTGTGAATGGACTCTATTAAATCAGACACAAAGGCACAATCATCATCATTAGGCTAGACGCTATGATTGACAGACTGGAAGGCTTCATTGTCCATGAGAAGGGAACGTCCAGAGAGGCAATGCAGGGGGTGAATATGGTTTGATCTAAAGGAACAGACAGGATAAGGACACGCGAACACAGGGTGCGATTAAATGAACCAAAAAGCCCTTTTTAGCCGCAGTGGCTATTTGCTTCTCTCTTCTAAAGCTGACAGAAAATCGCGTGACGTTTCTTTCGTTTGTCTGGGGATAATTTAAAAATGGAAAATATGGTCTGTATGTTTTCTTAGCCACATGAAGCATGTTAAAATAGGGCTGGGCAATATTGCAAAAAAAATCACAATATCATGTTTTATATCATTCAATATCGATAATTATTGAATATTTTTTAACAATACATTAAAAATATTAGGATTTTTTATTTATTTTAAGCACTTTATTTTAATTTACCAACATTACTAAGGCAAATAGTTTTAATAGTCAAAAACAAGCATATTTAAACAAAATATATGATCTCTTCATAATAAAATAAACATAAGTGTTAAAGAGACTCTTAAACGTGATATATAAAATGTTACAAGTGTGTGCAATGGTAAAGGTAGATCAACATCTGTAAGGTGTGAATAACGATACAGTAAATCTCAAACTTTGTAAACAAAACAAATTATGAAATCAAATCTGAGCTTTCAAGGAAAGGAACTAACCATCTAAATTCAAGTACATACTGCAACATTACAAAGTAATGAGTTGATGAAGTTGGATGACTACATTACCCCTATGCTAAAAAATCTTTCTGATGGGCTAGTGGCTGGGGATGCACAAGAAAAGAACCAAAGAGCCAGTCTGGCGACATCCTTTTATTTAAAATCTCCTTACTGCTGCTATACGGCACTAGTTTTCACGTGTGTTGTTATTCTGACCTGAAGTGACAAGCGTGACGCGTGCTTTCCTTCCCATTTTCTATGGCGTCTCTCTTAACTAGGCGACCGTTTTCTCAGAGGATGACAAACGGACAAATCATTGCTGCAGCTAAGATGTAAGTTTATGGAGAAAAGTAAAAAGCGCTGCAGTGTTTGGACGCACTGTGTTTGTCACAGGTAGGTAATTAGTCTGCCGTTATTACTGAAATGTGTATATTATATGCAAAGTGTGAAGCAGATTGATTAGTTCTACTTACATGAATCTCAGTGCCTTAGGGGCATTCGGAAAAGTTCAGATGTTTTCAACTAGGTGCGTGTGTCACATGGGCGCCGCTTGCCACACCACGTGCATGTCGCTCCATGTGCGCATCATGCACGGCGCATGCCTCCATTGGAAATGACACCCTAAGCTTTTACTGGCATTGCTTCCGAGGCACGCGCTTGGCATTGCTTCCAAGGCGGGTGCTCAGAGCCTCAGTTTTATAATAAAACTATAGAGCTTCATACCAAACTTCATACCGAATTTTTTTTTATTGATATTGACAATGGAATTCGGCCAATAAATAACGATATCGATTTTACCGCCCAGCCCTATGTTAAAACTCTATGCTTCTTTTTTAAAAAAACTGTGAAGATTATTTCTGTTACAAATGTCTGTTTAATGTAAATGCGTTTTTTTTAACTTAATTGAACTTTCAGAATTTTCACAAAAAAAATGCAGCACTACTGTTTTTATCATTTATGATAACAAGAAATATTGTATCATAATTTTTTTATAAATCATCATATAATACTACTTCACAATATTACTTTTTATTCTGTATTTTTAATCAATAATGCAGCTATAATAAACATAAGACACTTCATTTTTAAATATTTTTTTCAAAATCATGTGCATCTTAACATTGTCTTAGTCAAACCTACAGTATAATGCAGAACAGCTAAAATAGAATGTGTGAAAGTCACTTTTTTTTTGATTGTGCTACGTTTTGAAATGAAAGCCGCATTTTGCAAAACATTTGACTTGTATTTGTTAGAGTTGCGCATGAGTTTGTGTATGTGCACTTATTTCGTGCTTCATGATAACTAGTAGTAAATAAGCAGGACTGATTGTGTTCACTCATATATCCCTGCTGTTGAACTGAGGCATCTGTACAGTCCAAATAGTATTTGTTTGAATTCTAGATAAAAGGGACTCAATTTGGAAGATGGCGGTTTGTTTCTTATGGAAAGTCTCAAAACATGAAGCTTCTTGCGTTTACGGGAGGTACGGTATGCTACACTCTTACTACTTATTTAAATTGAACTGAAACAACACAATTCTTGAGGTTTTTTTTGGGGGGGGCAGCTTATTGTTTTATGTTCATTTCACTTAAAAAAAAACTCAATTCCTTTATATTGTCCTAACACAAATGGATTATGTGGAACCAGCATTTTTTACAGCGTATATGATGACTGAAACTGTGGATTATAGGACTTTATAGGAGATTTGTTCACAATAAAATAAATGACCTTACCCCCAGTTCCACAGACAAGGCTTAAGCTTAAGTAAGTCTTAACTGTTAATGGTCCTAATTGAACTATAGAACTACTTACCCTGGTTAATCCAAACTCTGTCTTTGAAACCAGATATGAATGTTTTGAATTAAGTTCTGCATAGGCTGCACAATATGTTGTATCAGCAACAGCATCTGCAATATTCACATCGCAGGATCTGCAATGTCAAGTTGGGATCATAATTAACCAGAAACCACAGTTCAAGAACATGTGACTTGTGGAGTCATTGCAAAGTTTAACTCTCATCTCATAGTGTGAATTATTTTTATTTGAATGTGTTTTGAATACATGTGACTGTGAAAATCTGGGCACAAGAAATTCTAAAGTTTACTGATTCCACCGAAATACATGAAGCCATGTTTATTTGATTTTTATTTTTGTACTATTGTTTTATCTGTGATTTGATTTTTAAATTTTTGTAAACATTAGGTATATTTTATGGAGATGCACTCCCAACAAAACCATCCCAATAAATGTAAAAATTATGAATTATTTCCAAATAGAGTCATCTTGTGAATTCTATTTAGATTGCAGTAAATATTGCAAAAAAAAAAATAATAATAATCACAATGTCAGTTTTTCATGCAGTCCTAGTTCTTCATTATCACTTAAGCGCCAAATCTTTTTGGTATAAATATGTAAACCTTCACCTTTAGAAACTTGCATTTGACTCTGCTGTTTTTTCTCTGTTATATTTTCCCAGAGTCATGTTCAGTACTACACTCAGTGAACGAACTGATGGGAAATGTGCCAGTGAGGGAAAATATAGATGTATGTCCTCTGTGTTATCTGCAAATGAAAAATTTTATGAGCAGATTATGGACTTTCAGCTTCATAAGTGTGGATTATAGGAGACACCCTCTTGAATAGCAGGGAACATATTACAGAGAACAATTACATTTCTAATGACTGTCAAACGAAGGGGAAAAAGAGGTATTGGTGCACGGATCTCCTTAAATCTCCATTTTTAATCTTCCTCTCACTCCTCCATGGAGCTTGTTGGGGCAAAAAATGAAGGTTTGGGAAAGTGGCACACTGGATGTTTTTATTGTGTATTATTTAGGAATTGTTCAAATGGTGCTTCATTTCTAATAATATTTGCTTGTTGAAACAGCCCGTGTTTGAATGGGTTTCTTGTAGTCAATTTTTTCCATTATTAATTTTTCTGAGATTGTGATTGCAGCAGAGCGCTTTGGGGAGCCTAAAACAACAATTGTTTTATACAACATCCATACTGTGAATACAAATGTCTGTCAAGCTTTATATTTAACCTTTATTCTTTCTCATAAAAAGATATTGTACAACTTTAGATATAAGGTTTTTGTTGCATGTAGTACTAAACAATGGACAAAGTTCAAAATGGTATTTCGTATCCCTCAGTAGCTTAAAAAATGCAGTCACAGCCAGAAGAAAACTTAATTTCACCATGTTATTAAGCACGTCGTTTAAAAAAAAATGCAAGCAAATGATAAGAGAACCTTTATAATATCTGAAGGAATAAATCTGATGTAAGTATACTGGTTTGGCTGGTTTACTAGAAAAATGTTTAAGGACATAACCTACAGTAGGTATTACAGCATTGAGGTAGTTTATGAGGACACACCTTATGTGCTTGTAATTTAAAATGGTTAAAAACATACTTAATAGCATCTTATGACATTCACTTTTTGCCACAGGTTTCCTGTCAGGGTTGGGGTTTAGGGTTAGAGCCATATAATAAGCAGTTTTTACAGTATAAAAGACATTACGCCCAGGGCTTGACATTAACCCCTGCCAAATGCGAGAAAATTCAGCTGTGGTGGGTTTCATTATCGCACACGGTATGTTTTTCACCTGCTTACTTTTGCTTACAGTTATATTTTTATTTAAGTTTTAATTATCCTTTACAATAACATTGCTTTAATCGAAGATTAACTTCCCAATTATGTATAGTTAACTGGTGATCTGACTGGTGATGTGTAGTTTTAAATACATGACAGTAGTTATTTTTAAATGTTTAAAATAAAAAGATGAATAAGAGTGCATATACACAGCTATATTTAGCTTGTTTTCTATTTTTTTAATTAGTTAATATTTGTAGCTAAGTAATAATTAGTAATTGTTTACTTATTTTGGTGTGGCCAGAGAAAAATAAGGTAAATGCTTAATGTTGAGTCCTGAAAAGTCATGTGAAATAAAACTAATTGCAGTGCAACACCATGAAACCACACCTCATTTGCTCATGCTCATTGAGCAAGCTCATACACAACACACAAAAAGTGAAATGAATGAGGAGGCATGTGGACACAACACAAAATCTAAATCAAGTAATTTTACATACACATACGAGGAATTTGTTTGGTGACAGAGTTTCTACAGTGCAACAGAATTACGGAGACAGGACAAAAAAACAGATGATAAATATATTTAAAAAATAGAAGTAGTGAATGAAAATATGCAAATTAAAAAGGTTGTACAGTTATATTACTATATACAACGTTATATGTGCAGCTGTTATGTGCAAAATGGCATGTAAAGTGTGTTGATAAATAAGTGTATATGTGTAAAATGACAGTGTCTCATAACAAGTTGTTGATGTTGGTTTCACAATTACGATCAAGTGTTCATGAGATGGATTGCCAGAGGGAAGAAACTGTTTCTGTGTAGGGCTGTTTCTGGTGCGCAGTGCTCTGTAGCGTCGACCAGAAGGTAAAGTTCAAAGAGGCAGTGTGCTGGGTGTGAGGGGTCCAGAGTGATTTTGGCAGCCCTTCTGCTCGCTCTGGATAAGTACAAGTTCTTGGGGAGTAGGGAGGTTTGTACCAATGATCACTCAGCAGTCCGGACTATTCGATGTAGTCTTTGGATGGTTGTATGTAGTTGCTGAGCTAAACCAGACCAGTTATTGAATGTGCAGATGACTGATTCAATGATGGGGGGTGTAGAACTGTTTCAGCAGCTCCTTGAGAAGTTGAACTTCCTCCTCAGCTGACGAAGAAAGAGTACAGGCCTCTGTTGAGCTTTTTGACAATGGAGTCAATGTGAATCTCCCACTTCAGGTCCTGAGAGATGGTGTTGCCCAGGAACCTGAATGACTCCACTTACTGTCCATGATGCTCAGTGAGGGGAGAGCAGGGGGGTTCTCCTGAAGTCCACTATCATCTCCACTGTTTTGAGTGTGTTGATCTCCAGGTTATTGTGACATGTCTGTAAGCAGACTCATCACAAACCTCAATGAGGCCGATAAGTGTGGTGTTGTCTGCAAACTTTCAGGAGCTTGACAGAGAAATCCTTTAAAGTGCAGTCATTCGTGTACAGGGAGAAGATCAGTGGGGAGAGGACACACCCCTTGGGGCCACCAGTGCTGATTGTGCGGATATTAGATGAGAATTTCCCATCTTTACCAGCTGCTGCCTGTCCGTTAGGAAGCTGTTGAATCCACTGACAGACAGAGGTGGGCACAGAGGCTGAGTTAATATGGGCAGGAGAACTTTTGGGATGATAGTGTTAAACGCCGAGCTGAAGTCAACAAACAAGATCCTCACATAGGTCCCCTGTCTATCTAGGTGTTGCAGAACATAATGCAGTCCATATGTTCTGCAACACCTAAACAGACCAGGGACCTATAATAATGAAAAACTACTAGCCACAGTGGCTGGTGATAAAAAAAAAAAATAATGTCAAGCCCCTGATTAAGCCTATGAAGAGTCCTCTTAAACCATCAATATATATGCCTGTTTGTGTGTTTCAGCATTTAAAGTAATTCATGTTGGTTGGAAATTGACACAATTAATATTATTTTTTGCTTGAACTGGGCTTATTATATTATTATATATTAACTGCTCACAAGTGCAATTTGTGAGACAAGACTATGAATAGGAAAAATTCTGTCTTCTATCACTCTCATTTTCTGATTAATATACTGCTATTTCTGACATCAATTCTGTCTCAAGTTCTGACTCAATGCACAGGTTCTCACTATAAAAAAAACCCTATAAAAAAGTTTAAAATGAGGTTCTGCACATCCAGTGGTGAAAACAACCGTTATAAATACTTGCTACAAATTCATGAAGCAAAAAAAGCATAAAACCTGGTGTAAAACTGTGAAAACACACTATTTCTGCTTATAGCTTTTCCCTAAACTGCAAAACCCAAAAAGTAAGGTAACTCAAACTGTTTGAGCAAACCGATTGCAACAAAACCATTTAAGTTTCAAAAACTATCCTAATGAGTACTGTGAACTTAATCCATTTGAGTAAACAATGCAATTTGAAAACGGTAAAACCTAATAAATGAAGAGAACTCAAACCAACTGAGTACTGTGAACTTACTACTCCATTTAAGTTGAAGTAATGAAGTATTTAATTAACTCGTTACCTTCAACACTGATTTCAAAACTCTTTTCAAATGAAGTAGAATTAACTTTCAGTCAATTTTGAGTTAACGACACTCATTTCATTTGATAAAGTTGACTGTTGGCATTTACAGTGTATAAAAATGCTTTCTTTTCTTTTTAACACTTGACATCCATCTGTCCTTCACTCAATGGTTATTTGTGTGTGTGTTTCATGGAGGAAGGTCCATTTATATTCTTTTGTAATGGACAAAGGTGCATGTTTTTTCCTTCATTCTTAAATGCATGTGAATAGGAGACTCTCATTTTCTGCTTAATTGTCTGCTTCGGTCTATTTCTACCTCATTCTACTTTACCCCCTCGACGCATGGCTTCTCACTCTGTCAAAAGTACGCTGAGGGACAGGTCACACCGGAAGACTTGCTCACTTTAAATCTGTCTCTGACACATGAGCAGCATTCGGTCTGAGAGGAGGAAGCTGTTTGTTCTACCCCTCTGTCACTCTGTCCCCTTTGCTGTCTGCCTCTTTGCCCCCGGCTGGTCATGTCAGACTCAGAGCCATGAAGGGAGCGCTGGAGAGATGGACGGCTGAGACAATGAAGGTGGCACCTGTGGGGCACCTGCGTGATTGTGAATCCTCAGCCTTCCTGCTTCACGTTCACTGGACAGGGCCAGATGGGGCATCCTGCCAGTCCTCAGACTCTGTGTGCATTCACTAGCTCTGCACAGGATGACTTCAGCTGCTTGGATAATGTGCGTCACTAAAGTGAGGGCAAGCATTGCAATGTCACATGAGTTACAGAACTTTCAGGCCGGCTCCTGCTTTATATTAGGTGGCTTTAAAGGGCACCTATGATGAAAATCAACTTTTGTAAGCTGTTTGGACAAAACTGTGTGTAGGTATAGTGTATCCACTGTCATATAGGAGTGAAATAAACCAAATAAGTCTCTTCTTTTAATTTCTTGATGTTAAAATAGGACTTAAATCCCAGTGATTTTGAGGCCCAACGTGACATAGGGGTGTGGTTTTACCCACTGACAGATTGATTGACAGACACCATGTTTCTATATCAACATGTATACACATGTCCACAGAACTTTTTTTGCAAATAAACTGAGAATAAAAAATTTGTTAATACTCTCTATGATTTTTATGTCAAAACGTTTTTAAAACAGAGCATGTTTGTAAAAAAAAAACAGTAAAATCACTGTAATTCTTGACCACCATAATCACCACGGCCACATGGTGTCTTTAATATGTGACATTTGTGTGAGACTCATCATTTCAGAAAGGCTTGAAAAGACTCCTCCACAAATACATCAAATAAACTTACTTGTTATTTTTGACTAATGAGCTGTATTTCAGCTTCATCCGAGTCTGTCTCTATCACTGACCGCTGTTTATCTGACGTAAAGTGTGATGAGAGGCAGACACGCAGTTGGAAATGGTGGGTGGGGAGAAGCAGCTCATTTGCATTTAAAGCCACAGGCTACAAAAACAGCTACAGTATTGACCTTATTCTTCAATGCGGAAGTGCGCTTGTTTTTGCGATTATTTTAGAACTTCCGATTCAGTTCCCTATGGAGAAATTAATAGGAATAATAAACGGCAGAAAAACGGTCAAACTGCTTGCTCTACAAACAAGTGTTTGCCTGACTATACAGACTAAGTACAATAATATAATAAGAAAATATCAGTTTGCAAAATCAAGCAGTGTAACGAGCTGTTTTTAACATCTAAATATTAATGAAAGTGAATGAGACTGGAAGTCTCGACCCAAAAGATTCAAATGGCTGCGCCCACTCGTACATGAAGAATAAGGTGAAAACTCAAATGCCAAAATGGGCAGATTTTGGAGGTTGTTATAATAATCTGATGGGTATTTTGAGCTGAAACTTTACAGACATATTCTGAAGACTTCTTACATCTTGTAAAAGGGGTATAATAGATGACCTTTAACTAATATTTATTACACTGAAATTAATAATTTATTACAATGTACTTACTGTGTAAATGCATGTTTTTTTTTTTTTTACATAAAATGTAAATTAATACCTGCATGTAATTACACCTGTAATTAATCTCTGTAATTATATTTGATGATGATTATTGGGTTAAACTTTTTATTGATAAGAAAAGATGCACATAAACTATGATGGAAACATATTAACCAAACAATCTCCAGTATGCACATTAAAAAAGTCATGTTATTTTGTTACAAGAGATCATGTGATAATAAAAATGTGTGTGAATGAACAAACCAACCACACTGTAAAATATCTGAAATGTTGTTTTGGTCATTCTAAAATGCCCTTAACCATTTCAGTATTAGTGTCACTATATTATTATTATTATTAACCTCCAAAACTGTCAAGAGCCTCTGCGCTTTGCACCTCATGCTTCAAACACCACTGGGCGTTCACTGCATGTCTGCATTGTCTTCTGAGATGCAAGTCATTTATTAAATAAAGAAAACATTCACGCTGCTTCTACCCACAGCAATTTTCGTTTTTACTGTTGATATTTGCCGCCAGTTTATCAGGAAGTGATAATTTTGTTCTCTTTGACTCGTTGGATGGAAACGTTGCTTTATTCGCACATCTTTATGCGATATTCCAGTTTTGTGCATACATTTAATTCACATTTTTGTATGGAAACATAGCTAGTGACTCCTAAGAATCATGGAAATGAGGCATACGATGGATTTAAATGTGATTCATGAATTGAATTTTAATTTCTAACAGTTTACATTTAATTGAATTTCCCATTTTTTTTGTTTATTTTTAGTGTCATCTTCAAGCTTCAAGTAGCTTTCAGTTTTACATTTATAATAACAACAGCATTTGTTTCCACTTGACGAATATGTCAATGGGTCTCTTGTTATATAAGTGCATATACTTTAGTTAGTTTTATATACAGTCAAGCCCAACATTATTCATTTAACCCTGGGGTATGAATAATTTTGGGCTTGACTGTATATAGAATAACTTCTCTCTTCATCATACAAAATGACCCGATCACATTTTTCTTTGCAGTTGCTTGACTGTTCCTCTTGATTTTAGGAGAGTTGCTCAAAAACTAGATTTCTTTCTGCAGGTGGCCCTATAACAGTGTCTGGCCTCCAAAAGTCCTTACCTTTAAAATTGGATTCAGTGATGTGTATAATTCCGAACCCCAGCCCTGACAAACACTCAGGGATTGACATGAGTCTATTTTAGCC
Organism: Danio aesculapii; assembly: GCF_903798145.1. Classification (NCBI taxonomy): domain Eukaryota; kingdom Metazoa; phylum Chordata; class Actinopteri; order Cypriniformes; family Danionidae; genus Danio; species Danio aesculapii. The sequence goes on from NC_079458.1 coordinate 13,738,238, forward strand.
TCCTCTGTATTTTAGGCCAGGGTGAATAGCTGCGTATTAGACAGGAGAGCTATAAAGACTGTGGACTTGTGGAAATTGGGCCTGGCTGCAGGCCAATGAAACTGCTCACTCACTGCAATGCAATAGTCATACTAAAAAATGCTGAGATGGAAATGGAGAATGAGAGAGAGAGAGAGAGAGAAGAATAAAAGTGCATCTCATTCGTTCACTCCACCAGCTCATAATGCACAGCCAAATTGCTCTCAATTGCTAAACAGGGATTTGAAGTGCAGTGTTCTGAATGCCGATTGATTGCCTGAAATTAAGGGCATTTTACAATAGAACTTTCAGTGCAAAGTACATTTGACGTCAGACTTTGTTGTTTTCATTGCTCCTGGGTTCAATTGAAAAGACAGTTTTAAAAAGGCAAAAATTATATTTTGGTTATAAATATTTTATAGCCATAAAACTGTTTTTACCAATCCAGGCTCATTCTGAAAACGCAGCCCTATATACATTTCTGGAGAGCATCAAATAAGTCCCAAGAGGTATGTTTTTTTGCTGTTTTTATTTTCGCGAATCCATCAGAGGCTGTTGTGTACAGTTTTTGAGATCTCAGATTTCTCTCGCGAATGTCATTCATGCTTGCTCTTCTCGCCGAAATCCACCTGAGGCCACTGTTGACTGATTGACTGACCAACCAACTGACCGATCACCACACTCACCTCACCTAAACCCAACCGATATTATTTTAAAAAGCACAGATTGACCAGCGCTCACCCACTTCCCTAAACCCAACCAACAATGTTTTGAAAAGTCCCCTGATTTTTACCACGTTTTCAGGTTTTACCACATTCTCACCCTGTTATTTACTTTATTTTTTGGCTTTTGTTTTTGTCTTACCTGCTTTCTGAAACCGTTCTTCACCAGACTCGAATCACGTTGTCACAGTCAGCTCTTCTCTGCTTCTCAAGTCCACTGATGTCTGCTGCAAGCCACTAGACAAACTGGTAACAGCGGGAAAAGCCGTCTATACGGAGGTGAGCAGCATCATAATGCTTCATACGTTAGTTTTAAAGACGAAATGCAGCCATGCGTACTTCTGGCTACAGGGCTACGTTTCCAGAATAAACCTTTGTTGGTTTTTATATTTGGGTTTTGGTCACTATATTACAATAAATGGTCTCTTTTTTATTTTATATGACAAATAAAGTTACTACAGAGAGTTACTAGCATAAATATGAATTTGGGTCAATTACTAAAAAAGCAAGACATTCGTTCATTCATTAATTTTCTTTTCGGCTTAGTCCCTTTATTAATCTGGCGGTCACCACAGTGGAATGAACCGCCAACTTATGCAGCATATGTTTTACGCAGTGGATGCCCTTCCAGCTTCAGCAAGACATTCAAATATTTATGTAATTGTTTTAGCTGTTAATGATAATGTGAAAAATGTTAAAATGAAAATATTGGTAACATTTCTACAGAAAAAAAAGTGACTTTAATTTCTGACCTAAAAAACTGTATAGTTTGTGTAGTATAAGTTATTTTAAATTAATTAAAAATATGTTATTTACATAAAGTATAAACGTGTCATACATTTATTGTAAAAAATAGCCCCATAAGATTAACTTCTATATAATATAAGTGATGATATACAGCCACATTGTACTGCTACGAGTGTGATATTGCGTTTATACAACAGTTTGACGGCATAATTGTGTGTAGAAAAAAAGAGGATTAGAGTCTCAAAATCCTTTCGTAAGAGGAACTACTTTCTTCTGCCATTCATTCGCATCTGCAGCTGACTTCAGAACAACAAAAACCGTTGCTCATTCACTAACTTCACTTTATAGATAGTGTTTGAATGATTCTCTAGCGCAATGTCTAAAGTGATGACAAAACAGGTGATTTTGCTCACATTTTAAGATTAAGGTTATAAGACTGAACGGCATGAAATGCCATCAATCTACAGAGGTATCTCCCAGTATTTCTCTGTTGCAATCGAGAGATCACAATATTACCATGGTATAAATACAGCACTACAACATACAAAATAGAGAGATCGCCTTAGAAAGTGATTTGATTTGATCAGCTGTACTCTTAGGGCTTATTATACGGTCTCTGTCGCCATCTTGTGGATGAACATCTCCAACCGTCTTTGCTTAAAAAAAAGCTAATGGCCGCCAACACATCATAAATATTTTAAAATAGGCACTATCCTTATAAATAAACTGCATCGATGTAATCTAAACAACTACAATCTTGACAAAAAAAAAACTCATAAGTACATAATGGTGTACAACATCAGCAATATTTGTCAAACTGTAGTGTCCTCTGCTTGTTGCTGTATGTAGGTGGAGTAATACACAAGGGTGAAGGGTGAAGAGGCTGGACGAGTGCTATTACTGGCAGAATATTGCACAGCAATCAGCCAATCAGATTCATGAACCAGACAGAACTGTTGTATATAATATAATATAATATAATATAATATAATATAATATAATATAATATAATATAATATAATATAATATAATATAATATAATATAATATAATATAATAACAGTAGCTACAGTACATTAGTATACTGGTAGTATCCATGATGATAGCTTTTTCATAGTGAAATTATACCAATTGGAGCAGCATGATGAAACTAAACCAAAGCATCTGAATTTGAAAGTGCAAAAACAACCAATGGCTGGAGGTTCCACTGCACCTCCGAATGTAAAAAAGCACACTTACACCATTTACTCTTCCTCAGGCTCCCTATAGTTCACTACACTCCTTAGCACTAATAGCAAGGTTTCCGTCATCGCCTGCAGTTTCACCGTTTCACAATCTCCGGGCACTGTTCTCCCATCAGGGGGTACTAGATGAAGGACCTGAACTATACACTAGATTTCTTAATGAAAATTACTCTCGTGTTCTTATGCTCGGATCAGGAGCTCTTTGTCCATTAGACTAAAGAGAAAAGAAAGTCAGTCTTTGATAGTGTGGCGATGGCCTTACAGTCAGCTTACACCTGTAGAAATGACCTGTGGTTCTCATTATTGCAGTCTTTATGAAATGTGATCTGGTCGGTGTGTCATGTTTCTAGTAGGATGGCCCACAGAGACCTGCTCAAAATGGTGTAAATCTGTTTTTTTCCGGTAACACTTTAGTAACTACACACTATGAATCATTTATTAAGCATTAGCAAATAGTTATTTGATTATTTGTTAAGCATTAACTTAGACGTTAGTAAGCAGTTTATAAATACAGCTAGTTCTGTGTTCTTGACTTGTAAATACATGTAGAATGTGCTTAATGATTATCTTTTCATTACTAAATTAAGCATTGAGCAACACGGTGGCGCAGTGGGTAGCGCTGTCGCCTCACAGCAAGAAGGTCGCTGGTTCGAGCCTCTACTAGGTCAGTTGGCATATCGGTGTGGGGTCTGCATGTTCTCCCTGTGTTCGTGTGGGTTTTCTCCTGGTGCTCCGGTTCCCCCACAGTCCAAAAGCATGTGCTGTAGGTGAATTGGTTAAGCTAGATTGTCCGTAGTGTACGCGTGCATGTCCTGGTCCACCTCATAAAAACTAGATGTTACGAAACAAATAAGTATGTAATTTAAGTATTATTTTAAGAATAGTTGGTGTTTTTTAATCATTTAGAATGCATAAGAAAATGATTAATAAACCATTCAAATTATCATATTATTTGGGCATATAATAATAGCTACTTTGTATGTTCATAAATGCTTTATTAACTCAATTTCATACAATTTTGTGACTATTTATGCTTTGTAAAGCCCTTATAAATGACAATTAAAGGCTCAGTTATATGCAACCCAGCTCATTCTGAAAACGTACCGCTATATACATTTCTGGAGAGTGCCAAATACATCTCAGGTGGTTAATTTTTTTTCACAAATCCACTGACTGGCCGATCGACTGACCCACCTTCCTCCTTCCCTAAACCCAATCGATAGTGTTTTTAAAAGCACCGATTGACCCGCTCTCCCACTTACCTAAACCCAACCGACAGTGTTTTCAAAAGCAATCCAGAAAAAGAAAAGCCCTCGCCTTTACCACATTCTCACCCTGTTATTTACTTGTTTATTTTATTATTTGGCTTCTGTTTTTGTCTTACCTGCTTTCTGGAACCGTTCTTCACCGGACTCGAACCCCATCGTCGCTGTCCCTGTCTCAAGTCGGCTGACAGACTCGGCAATCCACTAGACAAACTGGTGACAGTGGAAAACATTGCATACAGAGGTAAGCAGTCAGCTGGTAAGTGTGAAAAGGAACGGTGTCATACCACCCTGTAGCATTTGTTTTAAATACGGAATGCAGCTATACAGTATATAGCTCTGGCTGCATAATTCGCCATCTCCAGAAATGTATATAGGGCTGCGTTTTCAGAATGAGCCTATGTTGGTTATGTTCCAAACAGAAAAATAAATGCTTAATAAATGATTCATAGTGTGCAGTTGTTATAAGGTGTTACTGAAATTCCTGATCAAAATATGATGCCAAGCTGCTGTGGCAAAGTGAAAGCCTTTCATTCATTGAAGACTATGAGAGCAGCTTTGTACCAGAAAAGATAGACAAACAGAAACAAATATTTTGTAGAGGTTTGTTTTTTCCTAGTGTTTTACTGTGGTATTCATTGGTATGCCGATCAACAACGTGTTTTTCCCCCAAGCTGTTGATGACTCAATGAATAAGGGATTGGAACGGCTCAATGAAACACTGGGCTGGGTTTGCAGCAGGTGTGTCTGTGTGCATGCAGACCTGAGTCAATGACACCCAGTCAAACCCTTTCATTCAGTAATCCAGCTCTGATCTGAATGTCAGGCCTGTGAAATATTGCAGATCCATCCATCCATCCATCCATCCATCCATCCATCTATCCATCTATTACATCTGTCTGTCTGTTCTGTCCTTCTTTCTTGTATTTCTTTCTCCACTTTTATTCTTGTTCTGTTTTTTTGTTTTGTTTTGTCATTTTATCATCCATTCATCCATCTATCCATTATGTCTATCTGTTATCATTCCTTCTTGCCTCTTTCTCCACTTTTATTCTTTTTTTCTAATTTTATCATTTGTCCATTCATCCATCCATCCATCCATCCATCCATCCATCCATCCATCCATTCAAATCTGTTGTTTTTTCTGTCATCCATCTACACATACTCACAGACATCCTTCCTTTTTTCTACTATTCATTCTTTTTATCTGCTTACTAATCTGTCGTTCTTTTGTTCAGTAATTCTGTTTGCTCAGTTGCTGTCATTCCATTTATCCATCCTTCCTTCTTTCCTTCCTTCCTTCCTTCCTTCCATCCACATGTCTGTTGATCTGTTTTTTTTCATTCTATCATTCTTCTTATGCATACATATCTTGTATATCATTCTCTTTGTCATATCTATCTGTATGTATAACATTGTGTATGACAGATAGATAGAAGAAATTATACTAAAAAAGTAGTAATGAATGCATGGATGATGTTCATTATCACTTTTTAGCATTCTTTCTAACCATTGATCTGTTGTTCTACTGTTTAGTCATTCTCTAATTGTTCTGTTGTGGTCGTTCCACCCATCCATTCATTCATTCATTCATCCATCTGCCATCCATATCCCATCCCAAACCTCCATCCATATCCTAACCCATATTCATCCCCCCGTCCATCCATCCATATCCCATCCCATATCAATCCATCCATATCCCATCCCATCCATTCATCCATCCATCTGTATCCCATCCTATCCCATCCCATCCCACACCATCAATCCATATCCTATCCCATATCCATCCACCCGTCCATCCATCCATATCACATCCCATATCCATCCATCCATCCATCCATATCCCATCCCATCCCATCCCATCCATCCATCCATCCATCCATCCATCCATCCATGCATATCCCATCCCATTCATCCATCCATTCATCCATCCATCCATCCATATCCTATCCCATATCCATCCATCTATACAGCCATCCTTCTATCCATGTTCCATCCAATCCATCCATCCATCCATCTATATCACATTCCATTCCTCCATCCATCCATCCATCCATCCATATCCTATCCTATCCTATCCTATCCCATCCCATCCCATCCCATCCCATCCCATCCATTCATCCATCCATCCTTCTATCCATATTCCATCCCATCCATCCAAATCCCATCTCATATCCCATCCATCCATCCATCCATCCATCCATCCATCCATCCATCCATCCATCCATCCATCCATCCATTCATCTATCCATATTACATTCCATATCCCATCCATCCATCCATATCCCATCTTCCATATATCCATCCATCCATATCCCATCCTATCCCATCCCATCCGATACATCCACATCCCCTCCCATCCCATCCATCCATCCATCCATCCCTCCAGCCATATCCCATCCCATTCATCCATCCATATGCCATCCCATCCTTCTCATTCCATCCATCCATATCCTATCCTATCCCATCCCATCCCATCCCATCCATTCATCGATCCATACTTATCCCATCACATCCATCCATCCATCCATCCATATCCCATCCCATCCCATCCCATCCCTTCCCATTCATCCATATCCCATCCCATCCATCCATCAATTGTGTTTTAATCTATAAGTATCAATAATCTAGCTATTTACACATTAGTCTATGAGTCTGTCCATACATCCATCCATATCACATTCCATATCCCATCCATCCATATCCCATCCCATATCCCATCCCACCCCATTCATATCCCATCCCATCCCATCCCATCCATCCATATCCCCTCCCATCCATCCATCCATCCATCCATCCACCCATCAATCCCTCCATCCATATCCCATCCCATCCCATCCATCCATCCATCCATCCATCCATATGCCCTCCCATCCATCCCATCCCATCCATCCATCCATCCATCCATCCATCCATCCATATCCCATCCCATCCCATCCCATCCCATCCCATCCCATCCATTCATCCATCCATACTTATCCCATCACATCCATCCATCCATATCCCATCCCTTCCCATTCATCCATATCCAATCCCGTCCATCCATCTCCCATCATAGTGATGGTGTATTCTTAGAGATTTTAAGTGTACAATATACTTATTAATTTATTAATAAAAAAATTGTTTATTCATTTTCTTTTCAGCTCAGTCCCTTTATTAATCAGGGGTCGCCTGGAATCAGGAATGAACCACCAACTTATCCAGCATATGCTTTACGCAGCGGATACCCTTCCAGCCACAACCTAACACTGGCAAACACCCTTACACTCTTGCATTCACACACATACACTGCGGCCAATTTAGCTTAATCACTTCACCCATAGCGCATATCTTTGGACTGTGGGGGAAACCGGAGCACCCAGAGGAAACCCACACAAACATGGGGAGAACATGCAAACTCCACACAGAAATGCCAAGTGACCCAACCGGGGCTCAAACCAGCAACCTTCTTGCTGTGAGGCGATCGTGCTACCCACTGCACCACCGTGACGCCCTTTAAGTGTAATAGTTTTAAATCTATATTACTGAATGGCAAACAAACAAAATGTTTCATATTTCCCTGCAAGCGTGAATACATGATGGAACTGCTGTTGATACAAATAAATCATGTTGTTGTTATATATAATTTAGCCATATTTAGTCATTGAAATTCAGGGAGACATATATAATTCAGTATATATTTGTCATTTGCATACTGCTTCATAAATATTGCAATGATATAGTAGGGAACAATGTGTACCTGGATCTTAGGTTTGTCTTTGTTAAGGTTTTGACATAATGTCTGCATACCGTTGCATTGACTAATCAGCAAAATGGCGCTGAAACCACTTTAAAGCTATCATCCTGCTTTGTTTTGCAATGCCAGCCATGCATCATAACACATCATTGTGTATGAATATTCATGTCAATGTATGTGAATTAATCCATATTCGCTCTTGCCTGCATGTGTGCTTTGAAGGTCAGTAAATCGAGTGGTCAGGCAAACCTCTAATTTTCCTATGGGAGACCTTCTACTTCTCCACCAGTCTACCTCCAAACCTTTTCATTCCTTCCATCTCAGAAACTGATTTAAGGGGTCTCCCGAGGCCCTGACCTCGCAATATATCCAGTGCATTGTTTGGTTTTACTTAACAATATCCTCATGTTGCAAATGGAGAATGAACTAAAATCAATAGGAACATCATCACAGGAGAGCTAGCGTTGTGTTTTTTTCCATCTCTTGACCTTGTGTTCCTTAGACCAGCATTGATTTTTTTTTTCCAGAGAACAGTATGTGAACGTATACATCAGCTTCTTGTTTATTTGTAAAATCATTTATTAGTGATCATTAACTCTTGTGCATCAAAATAAAAGTTCCTCTTAGCCTAAAAGTGGACATACAGCATACAAATATCATGTATTCTTTTTTACTTTCACTGACACTTTCATATGTACACTGTAAACAATTTCTCGTATAATCTACAGTAACTTCCTGTAAATCAATTACAGCAAAGATACTGTGTTTACATTTACAGCACCATTTATCTTGCTGCATATGTATTTACAGAGTTTTATCCATATCCTCACTGTAAAATATACAGTAATTTTTTTTACAATACACTTTTAAAATACAGTAACATACCGCATAACTACCCTACAGTAAAATACAGTTCATATTACAGTTAAATACTATGTAATTTACAAAAATCATTAACAGTGTACCAAACATTTCAGAATTGTAACTCTTTTAAATGTCAAAAATATTGCTCTAGAGCTCCCTGTGTAATTAAAATGTCTTGTGAAGATTGGTGAATGAAAAATAAAGGTTATAATCAATAACTTCTTTGACCTTATTCATAATTTTTACATGATATTCCCCTGCCAAATGTGTGTCTCTTTTGTATGGGAGGGGGATTTCCAGTACAATGTAATTTTTTTCTTTCAAACTATTTACGCAAACATTACATTTTCAGTACACACATTCAAACCACTCTCTGACCCAAATATCAACATGCACACACAATTATAGCTTATCCACAATTATAATTTATCCAATAAACTCTACAAAATACTACATAACCAGTGTATTATTACATAAGCAGTAGGGGTGTACAACCCACAGTTCGAAACGCACGTGACCCACTGAATAATACTTTTTTTGAACTTGTAGGTTAATCCAACAGTTATAACAATGGCAGAAAGATCTTCTCCCGCGCCATTCAAATCACATGTATGAAAGCATTTTGGCTCACCTGTAAAATATAATAATGACGAAAAAAGTTGTGATGGGACTTAAATGCTTTCTTTGGTTATTAATTAAAGGTGTTTTCTGTCACTGTTTGTTTAGCCTGCTTTAATGCATTCAGTGTAAAGCTGCACAATTAAACATTAAAAGATTGTGATCTAAATTCAAACCCGCGCAGCATGGATAATAAAGATATGCATATGTTTATTAATCCTTCGTAGCACTGCATTCAATTCTGCATTTGATTGAGAGAGATTCAGTTTTTACGCTTTTCCAGTTAGATACAAGCAAATAAATAACATAGAAGTACTTGGATAACAGTTTATGTGAATTATGTAGCCAGAAGTACGTATGGCTGCATCTAATTTTTTAATTGAGCGATATGGGGCCATTCCTTTTCGCGCTTATCAGCTGACTGCTTACCTCCATATGGATGGATTTCCCGCTTTAACCAGTTCGTCCTGTTAGCTCGCCATGTATGTTGGCGGACTTGAGACGCAGAGAGGAGTTGACCACGACTATGGGGTTCAAGTCCAGTGAAAAATGATTCCAGAAAGCAGGTAAGACAAAAACAAAAGCCATAAAATAATCAGGTAAATAACGGGTAAGAATGTGGTAAAATCTGAAAATGTGGTAAAAATTAAACGAGGGCTTTTCTTTTTCTGGATTGCTTTTGAAAATTGTTGGTTGGGTTTACGGAAGTGGGTGGGCGCAGGTCAATCAATAAAATTGGTTGGGTTTAGGGAAGGAGGAGGGTGGGTCAGTCGATCGGTCAGTCAGTGAGTCATTCAGTGAGTCAACAGCGGCCTCTGGTGGGTTTACGTGAGAACAGCAGGCATGAATGGCACGCACGAGAGAAATTTGAAATCTCAAAAAGCGTACACAGCAGCCTCTTGCATTCCCAACAACAAATAACTGCAAAAAACATACCCCCTAGAAAATATTTTGCCGTCTCCAGAAATGTATATATAGGTACATGTAAGTTTTCAGAATGAGTCTGGGTTGTTTAAATGGCACTGTGGTAAAACAAAATGCAGTTTTAATGGGTTTCAATTCTGAATTTTTGTTCCAAAGGTCCTGAAAGGAACTGTTTTTGTACCAAATGTGTGTGCTAAAAATATTTGAAAGGAAATGAGAATTATTAAAATGCCATAATTTATGCAGATGACATTAACACATGCAAAATGATCCAAAAAAATCAATACATGAGCAATGAAATGGACAAAAAATGTCCAAAAGGTCACTTGAGGGTGATACAGATGCAGCACAAGAACTGTATGTTTGTGGTGGTATCTAATTTAAACAAGCTGTGTTGGTTTGCTGTTAATGCATACAGTTGGACACCATCACAACTAATGCTTTCATAATTACTGAGCATTAAAAACTGGAAATCAGGCTGCATTTCAATTCCAGCCGCCTTAACAGAAGCAGGCAGTAGATTACAGGCCTAAGGCACTCTGAATATTTACCAGCAGCCCGGGCTGTCATATCTTTGCTTTTTCAAAAATTTGCATTTAGTTTCATCCGCCTGTGTTGTGGCATGTGTGCGCGTGGTTCGGTTTCCTCTCAGGTGGTGTGAAGATCATGTTTTATTCATCTCCGGGTCCCAACAGAGTGTCTTTTGGCGTTCGTGACACCCCTCTCCGTGCACCGTGTCCCTTTTTGACAGGCATTTCCCACTGAGGTGAGAGCATGCAAAACTATTGCATTTTGGATCTGTCTTCTGGAAAACAGACTGCATAGGGAGAATGTAAATAAGACTTTATTTATCTCATCAATATCTCGCTTGTTCCTCCAGCCACCGCTCAAGAGCTTAACACAGAGCATTGGTTTCTGCTTGCCAAACATCCATGTATTTTCTATATGCGCTTTATTAAAGTGAACAAATGATGTTTTTTCTTGATTCATTATAAAGCAGTAGGAGGGGAGGGGGGGATGCAATGCATTAGGATTGGGGTTATAATGGACTTCTCAAGGTTAATGGTGTGTGAGTGGAAAAAGAGGGAGACGTTATATATATATTCCTCCTACAGGGTTTGTTTAAATGTATGCACTGCTCCACAGTTCTTCTTTGACTAATAGAAAAGAATATTCTACTTCAGCTATGGGCAGTTTGATGCTGGATACTGAATAAAAAATGAATTCCCTTTAAAATGCTTAAAGATAGATTATTTATTGATCAAAGCAATATTAATGGATGACAGAAAAACAGTTTTTTTTTAGTTCTTAAACATGAATCACCATTTTTAAATGTACTAATATTATTATTTTTATTATTATTATTATTATTATTATTATTATTATTTTTATTATTATTATTATTATTATTATTATTAGTTGTAGTAAATAATAACTTTATTATTATTATTACTAAATTATTTAAATTATTATTACTAGTATTATTAGTAGTAGTGTTGTTATCTAAATTATTATTGCAGTTTTTACTTTTAATTTAAATGTAATAGTAAAAAATATTCTATTTATTATTATTATTCCATTATCATTACAGATTTTTTTATTAGTGTTAACAATACAGATATATATATTTTGGATCCAGTTTGACAATTACCATTTTTCTTGTTAAACTTTTTTGATTTGATTTTATATTATTTAATAATAATATATATCAGAAAAATAATATAATAATTATTTTATTTTATATTTGGTATTATATTATTATATATTTCTTAGTGTTTCGTGAATATATTTTGTACATTATTATTATTATTATTATTATTATAAGTAGTAGTAGTAGTAGTAGTAGTAAATTATTAACATAATAATAATAATAATTAATTATTAATATTACTAATAAATGTATTTAAATTATTACTGGTAATTAAAATTAATATTGCAATATTTAAGTTACAATTAAATGTAATTGTAAAAAATATAATATGTATTTTGATTATTAATATTATTATTATTATTATTATTATTATTATTATTATTATTATTATTATTATTATTATTATTATTATTATTATTAATAATAATACAGATTTTATATAAGTGTTATTAATACAGATATACTTTTTGGATCCAGTTTGACATATTATTCACTATTTTTCTTATTAAACTTTTTTGATTATGATATTTTATATTATTTAGTAATATATATTTTAGAACAAATATAATATATTATAGTAATTACTTTGTTTAATATTTAAAATATTTTTATCGTTTTGTGTAAATATTTTATACATTATTATTAGTAGTGTTATTGTTATTATTATTATTATTATTATTATTATTATTATTATTATTATTATTATTATTATTATTTATCATTGTTGTTTTGTCATCATTGTTTTTTATTATTGTTGTTGTTATTTAATTACACATTTTAGGTAATATCTGTTTGCTTGTTTATTTATTCATTTGATTGTTTTGGTCTTGGACAAATATTGTTTTGTTTTGTGTTTTTGTATGCTTTTTTGTTCATTATTGAAGTCTTTATTTGATTTGATTTCACGTTGAGCGATTTATCTCAAGCGACCTTGAGAACATGCGCTATATCATAAAAACATATGTTTGATTAGTGTTTATCAGAGATGAGTAGCTGCTATTTTTGCTATCAGCGCATTACAACCTGCTGTTGATATCGAGCAAGGTTACGCAAACAACGCCTTGATAATAAGGCATTAGGGGATTCAGATTCTGTAATGATAATTAACAAAATAATCTGTCTTCATTTGCTAATCCTCTAATTGAGTTGCACTGCTGGCTACTGAGCTGCATAGATGATTTTCCATTAGCTCGATGCCTATAAATATTCATCCTTTAAAACATGATGCCAGATTCACAGGATATGGGCAAACACGCACACAGATCTGCACAAAGAAGCCGCGCGCAGGCATTAGACTCATTTAAAATCATTCAAACGCTCTAATTGATGTTGATTTGACTAATTGGACAGTAATAGTGTTCTTGGTTGTGTGCCATGCAGTGGTGCATTGTTTTTTGAGTAAACTTGGATTCGTTTGTTTTTTCATTTAAAAATTACATGAAATCTGACTTTTTTCCTGTGTGTCCTGTGCAGAATGCATCTACCAACCCAGAAAATGTGAAAAAGGACAACCCAGTAGCTTTGTTTATGCTTTCCCCTGCAAGCCATGTCATTCAGATTTTGCTCCCCTAGTGATGTTAGAAGAGGATCTTATAATATATTCCAGCTGCAAGAGATTTACAATGTCTGCGGCAGAGAGAAATACATAATAATTATCCATTCCATCTCCATAGACTACCGACATCTGAGCCACTGAGGACATTGTGATTGGATTTCATTTTTGAAGGTAATATGGTGGAGAATGACGGTAAAGAGTCATTGATCTTACCACATCCACTTATCTTGCTGCATTGGTGACAAACGATTCTGTTGTAATCAGTGTCCATGCATCACATTAATGCCACCTTGTCCAATATGACTGTCTAAATTTAATCGAGATGATTTTCATGTGCATTTTGTCAGTAAAGCCGGTTCTAGTAAACCTCCAGCGCTTTAGATGGAGTAGAGTGTACTACACAGAGCTGTTGAACATAGATAATCGTTCTAAGATACTGGTAGCTGTTTTCATTGCTTCTCAATGAACTTCAGACTTACTGTATCTTACTGTAAGACTATTTCATAGTCACATGTTTATTAGTCACGCTGAATCAGTGAAAGCTAAATCAGTTAAATCTTCTGTTTATTCAACAATCGCTCTTTTCAATGGAAGATTTCCTGAGTTTCTTTGTGTGGATTTGGACAGGTTTGTGGATTTTTGTGAGATTTACTACAAATCACATCATGCTTCCTAGAGAATATAGATATTTATATTAGATGTCGCCTATGCTATTGTCGTCTATTGGAAGGAATGCGTCAACAGAGCCGCTATTTTAGTACAGGGTAGCGCTCCCTTAAAATGAATGTGGGACCAATGTGTAGTGGAGGACTGGCCATCCAGAGCCAGAGATATATGCAGATATATACATAAATCTATGATCGTGAGTTTTCCCGGCGGATCAATATGCAAATATTTTTTAAATTACGAAAACTATAATTTTACATCACTTTTCTACATCGATCTATTACTGACCGCACGAGCATAGAGCGTGTGTTTGTGTGCATGGAGATGTATTATCCTTCCTCCCTGTTACATTTAATCTAATCTGTGTCCTGAAACACACCCCCTCTCCTGCTTTCACTTCTCATTCTAATGGAGGGAGCGATTCGTTTGTGAATGAATCTCTGTTATGAACGACTCGTTCACTAGCTGACAATAATACAAGTTTCTAGTACCACAGCATCTTGTTGTCAAATTTAATTTACATTGTTTGCTTATTTTATTTAATAAAACTAGCATAAGCCTAGAATTGAGTGCGAGTTGCTGCAACTTTGCTCTATGGTCAGTGCAGTAGGAGACTGTATTATCATCAATACTTGTTAAGCCCTTTAGCACAAAAGTTTGTAATATACAAAATCATAAAAAACAACATCTTACTTATATGAAATGTTCTGCCTTTGTGCTTTGTTTTCTTTCTTTGCTCATACTACTAAACCATCTTTATCTTCACATTGGCTTTAGGTCTTGACTAGTGCAATTAAATGACATTTGTCCTGGGAGCACTGTTCAAATGTGGCAGCGCTATTGACGCATGCTCGGGGTCCGTATGCAATATCTATAGTGTATATATCTATGCATTGAGAAGACGTGCACGACAATCACAGCTTTGCTCAATCACATTTGAGTTTTCAGTTTGATGAATCACCCAGCCCTACTGTATTCTTTGGTCACACACCAGACGAGAAGCGCAGTGTTGCGATTTTACCTTAATATGTTTTTTAAGGTATATTGTGAAATATACCTTAAAATAACCGAAACACTAGAACTACCAAGTCAGTCATTTTGAGCGTTTTTCATTTTTGTAATTTAATAATTATTAATTTGTTGCAATAAAACCCTCTTATCTATAATACTCTGACTTTTCCTGAATATGTATATCTAACATTGTTATTTTTCTAAAAACAAAACACAAAAGAGCTATGAGCATTTCTAACCTCAATTACCATAGCGGTCAAAATTTCAGTGTGCGCTGCTTTTTTTCCAACCCAAGCTCATTCTGAAAACGCAGTCCCGCTGACAATTCTGGACACCGCGAATTATGTAGTCGGAGGTACGTATACCTGCATTTCATTTTTTAAGCGAACGCTACGGGCTGGTATGTCCAGTGTGTGTCCAGTTAGCTCGTTCTGTACATCGGCGGACTTGAGATGCAGAGAGGAGTTGACCACAACAACCGGGTTCGAGTCTGGAGAAGAGCGGTTCCAGAAATCAAGTAAGACAAAAATAGAATCCAAGAAATGAAGTGAACAAGTTCATAACAGGGAAAGAATGTGGTAAAATCTGAAACGTGGTAAAAATCAGACGAGGACTTTTCTTTTTCTGGACGGCTTTTGTAAATTGTTGGTTGGGTTTTAGGGAAGTAAGCGGGCGGGCGGGCGGATCAATCGGCAAAAATGGTTGGGTTCAGGGAAGGAGGAGCATGGGCCGACCGGCCGATTGGTCGACCCACGTCGACCAAGTCAATCATTCAGCCAGTCGGACAGACGGTCGTTCGACAGTGGCCTCTGGTGGGTTTACTCGAGAACAGCATGGGCGCGGACGCGAACGGCACTCACCAGAGACATTTGAGAAGCGGAAAAGGGCACACAGCGGCCTCTCGCGGATTCACGAAAACAAAAACTGCAAAAATACGTACCTCCCGGGACATATTTCACTGTCTCCAGAAACATCCGCGGGACTACGTTTTCAGAATGATCCTGGGTTGTTTTTTTCTGTGACTTTAAATATGTGTTCCTCTGTTTTCTAGCATCATCCTGCTAACATTAACTTAACTTTCTAATAGCAAAAACAAAACTTTACTTCAGACATGTCTTTCAAAACGACATATTGAGTGCTGCAAAAAAAGTCTTTTCCCCTGCTTGTGAAAGTGAAAGTTAAAGTGAAGTGAGGATTTTTGCTTGCGGTCTTGTAGCCTAACTATATATATATATATAGGCTGCGTTATCAAAAATATTGTATTTTTAGGGTAATGACTTCATTAAATATGACGAGAGATTCAAAGCTTAATTTCAACATCTTGATAGTAGCTTTGAATGTAAATATGACATGACAATATGACGTCTTCTATGAGAA
>NC_079458.1:13759634-13847134 GCF_903798145.1 Danio aesculapii
TCATTCTTCATTGTGTAAGCTATTCAAAACTGTTTATTTAATTATCAAACACAAATGTTAACATTTGTACGCACATCATGTTTACACCATAAATATCTGATATTGACACTGTTTGTAATGTCTGGTAAATTTATAAATGACCTCTAGCAATACAATTTGTGTTATCTATTTATCATATATACTACGTATATGTATATATGTATATATGTATATATATATATATATATATATATATATATATATATATATATATATATATATATATATATATATATATATATATATATATATATATATATATTGCATGTATATATTGCATGTATGTATGTATATACTGTATGTTGTATGTATATACTGTATGTATGTATATATATATATATATATATATATATATATATATATATATATATATATATATATATATATATATATATATATATATATATATATATACTGTATGTATGTATGTATATAAATATTTATATATATATACTGTATGAATGTGTTTGTATATATATATATATTATTTATATATATATATATATATATATATATATATATATATATATATATATATATATATATATATATATCCACATCAATCATCCACATCAAAATCATTCTGAACTGCAGTAACATGCTTTAACATGCATAAGAGTGATCCTCTCGAAATTAGTTTGTAAAACTTCACATAATATTTCCCAATTTTAACCATTGTTTACTGATTTTTTTGGGGAAAAAATATTTTACATTTTATAATATTTCACAATTTAACCGTTTTTATTGAATTTTATTTATTTATTTTGGCAAAATAGTTATTATAAATTGTAATAATATTTTACATGACATTTTTACTGTATCTTTTCTTGGTAAACAGTTATTCAAAATTGTATTAATAGTTAATTAAACTGTTTTTACTGTATTTTCTATTCCAGCCTTGTGTCATGGATTGGTCAGGCTCTCACGACCCCCACTCACGAAGATCACCATCACCTGACTTCTAATGAGCACACAGCTGCATCACATTCACGAGCACCAGATAAAAGCACAGCACTCCAGTCGCTCATTGTCCGGGCTCGTCTCGACGAAAGCGGACAACTGAGCGACCACTCAGCGTAGTCATCCTCAGCTAAAACAAACGATTTACTTACCTGTTCTCTTTGTATTCCTCCTAGTCTTCCTGGTCCTCCCGAATCGTCCTGTCTTCCAGTCCTTCCAAGTCTGTGTCATCCTCTGTCAGCTGTATCTGGTGTGTGCTGTCCATCCTCGTGTATTCCTGTTACCCAGCCACGGAGGAAAAGACCCCAACATCATTCCTGATCCTCCTGGCTATCCTTCATGTGCTCCTTGTTGTCATTTAATAAACACCCTAACGTTTCCTTACCTCTGTCTCCTGTCCGCTTCATAACAGAAGCCCGGACCCATAACGACGACAACATGAGCACCCCCGATCACCTTCAAGAGCTGGTGGACCAGTTGAAGCGGATTCTACAGCCACCAGCTCCACTTTCCAACGCACCACCAGCACCGAGCACTTCCGCCTCCACAGTTTCTTCTTCGGCCCTTCCTTCCAGTCCCATGGCCCGACCAGCGCCCTACTCAGGCGGAGCGGGGGAGTGCAATGGTTTTCTGTTACAATGTTCCCTCATATTCGAAATGCAACCTTCTCTATATCCCACAGATAAGTCGAAGATCGCCTACATCGTATCTCTACTCTCTGGACCTGCACTTAAATGGGCTGAGACGATCTGGAACCAAGCCGGGCCGGTCATGAATTCCATCACTACCTTCACGGAGTATTTCAAAGAGGTGTTTGGACGTTCTGATGGGGAAGTAGCCGCTGGAGAGCAGCTGTATCATCTAAAGCAAGGTACTCTATCTACACAGGAATATGCTCTCCGGTTTCGCACTCTAGCAGCTGCAAGTGGATGGAATGAGAGATCGTTGTTGACCACGTACCGGCTCGGCTTGGAACCCACTCTCCGAATCCAACTGGCCACATTAGATGATACAATGGGTCTGGAGAGATTCATCCAACATTCTCTCCGATGTTCCGATCGTCTCCGTTCCTATCAACAGGACACCATCACCCCCTCGTCTGCACTCCTCCAATCGCCTGAGTCAACAGCCTCTCCAGAACCAGAACCCATGATAATAGAGTCTGGAAGACTGACATCAGCGGAACGACAGAGGAGGCTGACCCGGGGTCTGTGTCTATACTGCGGTGTCAGTGGACACACCCGTATGGAGTGTCCCCTTCGTCCCATTCGGACTTCAGTGAGTGTATTCAGTACGAATATTGAACAATGTAAACCACTTACTACCACCGTACAAATAACTACTGCCTCTATTTCTCTCCTTGTCACAGCCCTCATCGACTCCGGGTCAGCAGGGAACTTCATCTCCCAATCCCTCTGTCGTCAACTCCACCTCCGTACTGAGGCGTCCTCGCATATATACCAGATACAACCGATAACCCAGTGCACTCGATCTTCGACCCGTATCCATCGACAATGCGAAGACATCCTTCTTCAAGTGGGGTTGTTACATCAAGAGAGGATTCAATTTCTGGTTCTGGAGGGTGCAAATATGGACATCATTCTAGGGCGCCCGTGGCTGGTGAAGCACGATCCCATCATCTCTTGGGGCACAGGAGAGATAAAGAAATGGGGATCTGGATGTACACCTGCCTGTTTTCCAAATCTCCCTCTTCAAGGTCGGAACCCCATTTCTTTGTTTGCAACATCGGTCGAGAGCCCTCCTGAGAAGCAGTCTATCCACATTCCTAAGGAGTACAGCTCCTTTCATGATGTCTTCTGCCCCAAGAGAGCTTCCCAGCTACCGCCGCATCGGCCATGGGACTGCGCGATCGACCTAGTTCCAGATGCCCAGTTGCCAAGAGGTAGGATCTACCCGCTCTCGCTTCCAGAGAATCAGGCAATGGAAGATTACATAAGGGAGGCTCTGAGTCAGGGGTACATACGTCACTCAAAATCACCAGCCGCCTCAAGCTTCTTCTTTGTGGCCAAGAAGGACGGAGGGCTGCGTCCATGCATCGACTACAGGGTCCTAAATAACGGTACAGTAAAATACCGATATCCCCTTCCTCTGGTACCAGCCGCTTTGGAACAGCTCCGAGAAGCTAAAGTCTTCACTAAATTGGACCTCCGCAGCGCGTATAATCTGATAAGAATACGTGAGGGGGACCAATGGAAGACAGCATTCGTGACCCCTACTGGCCACTATGAATATGAGGTCATGCCTTACGGTCTGGTCAACGCCCCCTCCGTATTCCAAAACTTCATTCATGAAGTCCTCCGGGAGTTTCTTCACCACTGTGTAATAGTGTACATAGATGACATCCTCATTTACTCCCGGAGTGAGGCCGAACATCGCCAACACGTTGCGGAGGTCCTACACACATTGAGAGAACATCACCTCTACCTCAAAGCGGAGAAATGCTCATTCCACCAGAAGTCGATTCATTTCTTGGGATACATCATTGACCAAACCGGTATACGTATGGATGGGAAGAAAATTGAGGCTGTTCTATCCTGGTCAGAACCCACTTCCATTAAGGAGCTCCAGAGGTTTCTTGGGTTTGCTAACTTTTATAGACGGTTTATCAAGGACTACAGCAGGATTACATCACCTCTCACTAATCTCCTCAAGGGTAAACCCAAAGGACTGGAGTGGACCAAAGAAGCAGCCGCAGCCTTCCGCCTTCTTAAGAAGGAGTTCACAAGGGCCCCACTCCTGACTCATCCTGACCCAAATCTTCCTTTCGTGGTGGAAGTGGACGCATCCACCACCGGCGTCGGGGCAGTATTATCTCAACATCATGATACACCGCCCCGACTGCATCCCTGTGCCTATTTCTCTCGGAAGTTGAGCCCGGCGGAGCAGAATTACAGCATAGGAGACAGGGAGCTTCTAGCAATCAAGCTAGCCTTGGAGGAGTGGCGTCACTGGTTGGAGGGAGCCAAACATCCGTTCCAGGTGATCACAGATCACAAAAACCTCCAATACATCAAAGAGGCCAAGAGACTATGTCCACGTCAAGCCAGATGGTCACTTTTCTTCTCACGTTTTGATTTCTCCATTTCCTATCGTCCAGGACCCAAGAATCTAAGAGCAGACGCTCTCTCTCGTTTACACGAGCATCACGATCATGAAGAACTCCCAACGAAGATTCTTCCCGAACACATCTCCATTTGTCCGATCACCTGGAACGCTCCTCCAGTCGTTGCCACTCCGGAAGCCCCTGCTCCGCCGGGATGCCCTCCTCATCGGCAGTTCATACCACCTGAACACCGGGTAGATCTGATCCACTCCTTACATACCTCGCTAGGCACTGGACATCCAGGGATCAACAATACTCTCTCGCTAGTATCCCAACGATTCTGGTGGCCAAACATGGCAAGGGATGTGAGGCAATATGTTCAGGGCTGTAAGGACTGTGCCCAATCCAAGAGCCCACGTCATCTACCCGCTGGAAAGCTCCATCCCTTGCCGATTCCGAACCGTCCCTGGTCACACCTAGGAGTGGACTTTATCACTGACCTCCCTTCGTCAGAAGGTAATACCTGTATTCTAGTCATAGTAGATAGATTCTCAAAGTTTGTCAAACTAATCCCTCTGAAAGGTCTTCCCACAGCCTTTGAAACTGCCGACAATATCTTTAATCAAGTCTTCAGGTCATTTGGTATTCCAGAAGATATTGTGTCGGACAGAGGTCCACAGTTCATCTCACGTCTATGGAAAGCCTTCTTCAAGCTCCTAGGTGTGGCCGTCAGCCTCTCTTCTGGATATCATCCCCAAACCAACGGGCAGACAGAGAGGAAGATTCAGGAGGTGGGACGGTTCCTGAGGACCTTCTGCAGTGGTCACCAGAACTCCTGGAGCCAGTATTTGGGCTGGGCAGAATATGCCCAAAATTCACTGCGGCAACCCTCCACCGGACTCACGCCATTCCAGTGCGTCCTGGGCTTCCAACCACCGCTCTTTCCCTGGGATGGCGAACCATCTGATGTCCCCGCAGTGGATCACTGGTTCCGGGAGAGCGAGAGAGTCTGGGACGAGGCTCATCAACATCTGCAGAGGGCAGTCCGTCGAAGCAAGGTAACCGCCGATAGGAGAAGGTCTGAAGAACCCAGATACACACCCGGACAAAAGGTGTGGCTATCCACCCGGGACATACGCATGCGACTGCCCTCTCGCAAGTTAAGTCCCCGATTTGTTGGTCCCTTCACCATCGTGGAACAGGTTAACCCCGTCACCTACAAACTACAATTACCCTCTCACTACCGTATTCACCCTACATTCCACGTATCACTCCTGAAACCCTATCACGATCCTGTTCTTCCCTCCACAGAGCCTGACCACGAAGAGGAACCCCCTCCTCCACTGCTCCTAGAAGAAGGAGCCGTCTACGCAGTGAAGGAGATCTTGCGTTCCCGACGTCGTGGTGGCCAGTTGGAGTACCTGGTGGACTGGGAAGGGTACGGCCCCGAAGAAAGGACATGGGTTCCCAGAGCTGATATTCTCGATCCTAGTCTCATGGTGGAGTTTCATGAGAGCCACCCTGAGTTCCCAGCGCCTAGAGGCAGAGGGAGACCACCACGGCGTCGGAGGTGTCGGCCCTCAGGAGCGGGCCCTGGGGAGGGGGGTACTGTCATGGATTGGTCAGGCTCTCACGACCCCCACTCACGAAGATCACCATCACCTGACTTCTAATGAGCACACAGCTGCATCACATTCACGAGCACCAGATAAAAGCACAGCACTCCAGTCGCTCATTGTCCGGGCTCGTCTCGACGAAAGCGGACAACTGAGCGACCACTCAGCGTAGTCATCCTCAGCTAAAACAAACGATTTACTTACCTGTTCTCTTTGTATTCCTCCTAGTCTTCCTGGTCCTCCCGAATCGTCCTGTCTTCCAGTCCTTCCAAGTCTGTGTCATCCTCTGTCAGCTGTATCTGGTGTGTGCTGTCCATCCTCGTGTATTCCTGTTACCCAGCCACGGAGGAAAAGACCCCAACATCATTCCTGATCCTCCTGGCTATCCTTCATGTGCTCCTTGTTGTCATTTAATAAACACCCTAACGTTTCCTTACCTCTGTCTCCTGTCCGCTTCATAACACCTTGGTGAACCGAATTACCTTTTTTTCAAAACATACAAAAATCTTACCAATTCCAAATGTTTGACTGGTAGTTTTGATAGGCCTGAAATCAAAACAATATTAATGGATAAAAGAGTGTATTTATCGTTTGCAGTTCTTAAAGGCTAAGAACATGACGAGTTCAGCATTAAAGCTCTTTGAGGATGGAGATTGCAAGGTTGTTCTCTGATGGAGGATAATGACAGTGATTAAGTCATAGCATTCATTTTCCTCTCTAATGTATTTGAAGATAGTGGTGTTTACCTAGGAATGCTGTATAAACAGTGAGTTGGGACCCGAAAGCAGCTATGGACAAAAGCAGCTTTGTATGGTTTTATCTCTTTGCGTTGCCAAACCCTACATTAATGTCACTCTTTCACACAAAAAACAGGCTTCTTTTAATCCATTCCTAAGCTGTGCGATTCTAACACAATGCGTTTGTTTAGTCCATGTGAAGGAGAGTGCTTCTTTTCTGTAACAGGTTTTAAGATGTAATATTTTTAGGAGGCATTCAAGGAGAATGGATGTGGACTTGCAGGTTCTCTGGGATCCCAAAGACCTTTTACTAAAGAAATCTCAGAGTGTTGATCTGTATTAGTTCTGCTTCAGATGGTTGAGCCCAGGCAAAAAGCATCTGAATTGGAAATGGCAACTCTAGCTGAAGATTTGATGCTGATTTGTGTGGGTTTTGTTTTATTATTACTACTCAAACTGTGTGCAGTGTAGCAAATGGGGCTAAAACTGTTTTAAATTAGCTAATGTGATTAGTGTATATGTACAGCTATCCATTTTGGCTGTGATTGAAACATATTTGCATTAAAAATGTGTTATATGTAAGAAGTTGGCTTAACCTGTTATAGAGCATAAATGCACTAATTTCAATCAAACTATTTGAGTGAATTTGGAGCAATTTTTTTGGACTGTCCTGTTTTTAATGTTTGTTTCAAGGGCGTGTCTGAATCCGCTTGTTATTTTAAGGACAGTCTAACAGGGTTGTGCTATGGGTTGAGTTATGGGTGTGTTTTGAGCATAATGTGCATTAAACCAATCAGAGTCTCATCTCCCATTCCCTTTAAGAATCGGTTGCATCGCACCATGGTGCAGTTGCTATTTACATAGGTGGACTTTGTAAGAGGAAAAACTGAATGCTTCACTAGCGAGAAAACAGTTAAACAGTCCATCTATACTAGCTCCATACTAGCCTTGCTCCTTTTTGTGTCGGGTGTATGGGCCCTTTATGATGTGGACAATCTTTAAGAAGTATTCAGTAAAGTTCTGCCATACAAAAAAAATGTTTAGAATTTGTATCATATTGTAAAAAAGAATACGGGTAAATGAGCATTTTTGGTATTTTGTGACTGGTGCTTTTTTATTATGCTTTTGAATTAAAGTATGTGAATTTGATCTTTCTTCTAGCAATTTTGTATCTTTTTTTGATAATTTTTTTGAAACAGAAAATATAAATCACAAAATAAGGAAACTTTTTAATAAGAAATGTATTTATCTATAAAGATGTAAATAACTTGTGTTTGTTTGTCTTCATTTAGATTTTTTTTTAAACTTGCTATTATTCTAAATAGTTTTTGACATGAAAATAGCCAATAAAGCTGAAATGGCATCAAATTAAGATATGATAAAGAATGAGAAGTAAAGAGCACTACAATATTGTCGTCTTTAGTTTTATAAAGTGAGCCATTTATTTTTTTTTAAAAAGTTATCAAAATCAAACATCACAAATATCATTGTCTTGGCTCTTATAAGCTTGGGATTTTTTGTCAATTACATTTTTTTGTGAACTGATATTGTCAGATTTCTGATTCTCATATGAATCTTTTATTATTTACATGAATCTCAAAATACAACCATTACACTCAAAAATGGTGTTTGTTGTTTGTTCAAACTACTTATTTAAAATGAGCTGAAACATCACAATTCTTGAGTTTTTTGGGGACAACTTAATTGTTTCATGTTCAATCAACTTAAATTGACAATTTCTTAATGTTCTCCCAACCCAAATCCATTGTCTTGAACTCAGTTTTTTACGATAATGTAAACTATTTGCTCTTACAAAACACTTAATTTTATTGAATCAGAAACATATGGCACTACCATTTTTTGTTCTTGTTTTAAATGAATGAGTCATTTTGTTTTTGCATGAATCAAAATCATACAGTACATCCTTGTTGTCCAATTCCCCAGAATGAAACCAATTCAGTTTTTCCTGTTAAACCCAAAAATCACTTATTTGTAGATGCAGACTGAATGACTTTAATGCTCATTTTCTGTATCATCAACTTTTAGTTTTGTGAATATGAAATCAAATCTAAGTTATCCATTTTCCTTTTTGTAGATTTTTATGTTTTTCATTTGATGGGCTTTCCATAAAATAACATCGGCATCAGTATTTGTGTCGAGGGAAATATGTAAAAGAGAGTGTGGTGTGAAATAAATGAGCTGTGGTGATTGTCTGTGGCAGTTCGACTGTTCTCTCGTCTGTTTCTCGGGTGCTTTAAGTACAGGGAACATACAGGTGAGTGACTCTGAGCTGATGTTCTGACCCCTATTCTATTGCAATTGATCACTTTGACCACGCTAGCCAACCTCATATTTCATTTTTCCCTCGAGGCACTTTCCTGTTCAGGGAAGGAGGACCTGCAGGGTCTGTGTCCCCTTTACCCAGCCATTCATTTTCTCTTTACTGTTGAAGAATAGCCGGCTACTTGTAGAAGTAGTGATGCTGCTAAAGGCTTCAGTGTAATTACTTTCTGGAAAAGTTTGCTTTTACTGGTAAACACTTTACCTTTAGTCAGTAGTGATGATGTAATACGTAGGTCTAAACTCAGACCGCTTTGACATGAGCATTTCTGTCTGGTTCATTTTCTCTATCAATATCACTATAATAATGGATATTTGAACTTATTTTTTTCGCTAAGCAAATAGCAAAAAGCAAGGTTGCTTAAAATATTTTGGTGCCTCGAGTTAATATAAAGTATAACATATGTTTTATCCATATTTTTGACCATGTACAGGCCATGTTCAGTGATACTTTTCTTTATTGTGTACACTGTAAAAAATACATTACTTAAAATAAGTGAGTAAACCTGTTGCTTTTAAAATGATTAGTTGACTTAACTTAAAAAAATTGTACTGTAAAATGAATTACTGTAAAATTTACAGTAACTTACTGCCAGTTTTGTTTGCCATTAAGACTAAATTTACAAGTGCACTGTAAATTAATAATTGACGAGTTCAGATTCAAAAACCACTAACTGCCGCTTGATATTTTCTTCTAAAGTTAGCATTTTTCTCCAACTCTTATGAGTAGGCTCAGAAAGTTTACTTTTATAGTGATGAATAAGTTCTTTTCATTGCCTTTAAAGTGAAATGACTGAACATAAGCATATGGAGGCTGAGAAAAATGCTAATGTTAGGAGAAAATTTCAGACGGCATTCAGAGGTTTTTGCATCAGAACTCTTCAATTACAATTGTATTGTAAAAATACAGCAGAATTGTAGTTATTTATTTACAGTGTGCTTGTAAATGTACAGTTTTACTGGTAGCCAAAATTGGCAGTAAGTTACTGTAAGTTTTGCAAAGTATTTTTTTACAGAAAACCCATTGCCTTAAAATTAAACATCATTAAAAGTAAACAAACTATGTGCACACTGTGCATTATTCTAAAAATTAAGTTAAATCAGCTTAACAGTTCTACATTACAATGTGTTTGCTCACTTTTATTTTAAGTAAAGTCAACTTGTCGCTTTTAAGCCAATGGGTTAACTCACTTTTTAAGTAAAGTAAAAAAAACACTTTTATTTACAGTGTAATGTCTGAATGGGGCGGCATGGTGGCTCAGTGGTGTCGCCTCACAGCAAGAAGGTCGCTGGTTTGAGTCCTGGCTGGGCCAATTGGCATTTCTGTGTGGAGTTTGAATGTTTTACCTGTGTTCTTATTGGTTTTCTCCAGGTGCTCTGGTTTCCTCCACAGTCCAAAGACATGCGCTATAGGTGAATTGGATTAACTAAATTGGCTGTAGTGTATGTGTGTGAATGTGAGAGTGTATGGGTTTTTCCCAGTACTGGGTTGTGACTGGAAGGATATCCACTGCAAAACAGGTTTGTTCAGCTGGGCTGATTACTGATATATGGGTCTAAGCTGAAGGAAAATCAATGAATGAATGAATGAATAAATGAATGTGTATTTTAGTTTAATCAAATAAACTTTTCTATTCATCCCAATTAACATCAATCAAACAAAAAATAGTTTAACCCTGATTAACTAATTAAAATAATACAAACATTAAACATAATATAACATATAAACATTTTGTTGTCAAGATATTTGGTCATATTATTTATTACACTGTATCTGTAAGTTACACACATTAGTTTTTGACCACTGAAAATGTGGTCATAAAATGAAAATTTGCTCTCGAGGTCATATTGACACATAAGTATATTTGGGATCGAACCACATAGCCTTATAAATGTAAGAATACAAAAACAGAAGTGTGTTAAAAGCAAAAATCTAGAAAAATAAAAATACTTTAAAACAGCTTCAACCCCACTTTGAGATACTAGACTGCAAACCTTTAGGGTCGAAAAAAAGTGTTTTACCTGTTTTTGGACTTTGTTAATCTATATACCAATGTTTAAAAAGTGTTTTACTCAGTAAATATACACCAGTGACATTTAAAGGTGCTGTGTGTAAGTTTTTGACTATTCTTTAGCATAAAAATACCACAATATGTTTGCAGATATTTAAGAAACATGCTAAGTGAACAATTTTGTTTATCTGAAACACATTGCTGAAGTCAGATATTCTGCTTTGAAAATGTGTTTTCTGTGCCAGAACGTGTGTCTTTGTCTTTGTTTTGGTTCCTTTAACCCATCCACTGCCAGGTTAGCCAATTATATTTTTCAGCACCCTGGCTTGCCTTGGTGGGAAACTGCATATTTGATTAATTCAGTCATGAACCTACTGTACAACCAATAATAATAATAAAAAAAAATCTAAAATAGCATCATATGGCCTTACTTGCATTTATCTTCATTACAGTTAGTGGATAACAGCTTAATCAAAGGCATAACTTTTAATTACAATTGTAAGTTTGGCTTTATTTCCTATATGTGTCTGATTGGATTGTAATTTCTCTAATTATTCCTGTCAGCTCTTCTTTTTGATCCTTTCAATGTAATGTTTTGTCTGTCAAGTAAATGCATTAACAATGAAAGTCTGTTCTCTGCCAGCTACAATAAGTAATTTATAAGGGAGTCCGTGTTTGAGAAGAGGGCAAGAATTACAAGCCTTCATCCGACAGACTTTAGTTCTGACACCAGTGGAATATATGCTTCAGTTTTTGATACGGTCTGACAATATTAGCCAAAGACATTGCCATGGAAAAAAACAACAACCCTGTTCTACATTTTATATACGTTCTACATGGTACTTCTGTCTGTTCTTGTCCATCAAATCCTTTTAGACAGATGAAAGTTCAGTGAGGATTTATTCCGGCTGCAGAGGCTTTGATCTTTTTTTGGTTTGTCAATTTGGCTGATATGAGTTTTCACAATCAACAGAGTTCCTACTCTGATTTCTGATAGTAAGGACACTGCAGAGCAGCTCAAAGATGGGGAGTGACTTTTTTGGGGATCTTTTTGAAAAGTGGGAGGAATTAAATTTCTTTATTTCATAAAAACGTCCTCATAGCCATTATATTTGAAAGGAAAATACCTTATGTATGGATTTGTGTTTGTTTTTGAGAGTATTACAGGGATAGTTCACCCCAAAAGGAAAATTGACACACTATTTACTCACCCTCAAGTGGAAAACACATATACAAAAAAAAGATATTTTGAAGAAAGCTGAAAACATGTAACAATTACCTTCTGTACTTGGAAAATAAATACTATAGAAGTCAGTTGTTACAGGTTTCCAACATTTTTCAAAATATTTTTTTTGTGTACAACTGAGGAAAGAAACAAACAGGTTTGGAAAAAGTGGAGGATGAGGAAATGATGACTGAATTGACATTTTTTTAGGGATTGAACTACCTTTTTTGGTTGATGTTGTCACATTGTCACAAAGGTGACATATGTAGTTCACCAGCGATCTGCCAGAACTGGATCACTGGTGAACTACATATGTCACCTTTACGAACTAATTCCATCATGCCGTTTCACACTTTGGACCGTTTGGACTATTTATACACCACACACACGCACACTAGTTCTTGGCTGAGTCTTTGTTTGCTGTATCGAGGGTTTCTAGTCCTTTGTTTTGCCTGCTGTGTTTTTGACCTAAGCCTTGTCTTTTTGTTGTAAGCTTTTTTGCCGCCTGTACCGACCTTACGCCTGTTTTATGACTATAATTTGGATGAACTGTATGTTCCTGTTTTGCAAACAAAATGTATGTTCATGCAACAATAATGTAGTAAAACCAGAAAAGTTCTTCATTAGCGTATTTTAGATCACATTTTTAAAATGATCTCTGTCACACTTATCTACATAAATGGCTTAAAGAAACACTACACTATTGTTTTTTATTTTATTTTTGTTTTTTTAGTTTTTATTTGTTGATTAAGTAAATGTCTGATTTCAACTGTAAAAACTGTAAAATGCTACGATAAAAATCGGAAACCCGTTTAACAGTATGTTTTCATTAATATATATTATGCACACATATTTGGCGGATCGTTGAAAGTGAAGTTGTTTAATCGTCGAAAGTGAAGAAGGGTGACCGGAGATGGTAAGGTGGGGAGATGGTAAGCGGGGGCCCTACCCATCTCAGGACCCCTAAAACGCCAGGGCTCTATGCACGTTGTTCCCCTTTCCACCCACTATCAACACCCTTGTATGTATGTTTATATTGTATGAGCGATTCCATGCAAATGTCAACCTTGCCATTAAAAAATTACGTTTTCGCCAAAATAGCAAAACAGTTTTTTTGTGTAAGCTTGTATTTTACAGTGCTTTAAAAATACTAAAAAATGTTTCTGTCAGTGTTGTCAAACAATTATATTTGATTTATCAAAGTCACACAAGTGGCAATTTCACATTCGTCACATCCATAACAGAGAGATGTCACATCCATAACGAAGCTTTTTCTTCATAAATGTAAAATCAAATAAAATCAGTCATGTTTGTTCTATAGTGATCCAACTCTTATCCTTTTGATTAGCATCATTTCTTTTGGGTTGTGCAGATTAATTCACAGAATTTCTACAAAGTATGTGGTATACTGTAAACTTGAAGACTTTTTTGTCACATCCATAACGCATGTTTATTTTCCTAATTTAAAATATAAGAAATGTTCACAGATTAATATTTTTCTGCTCCCACTACCCACAACTCTGTGGATAGCTGTTTTGAAAAATATAAAGAGATGTTTCAGTATAATGTTAAAATATACTTCCTCTGTCAATTTATGTTTTGAGATTTTACTGGGTGATACGTTCACCTAATCTGATCCTGCATCGTTAACTACATGACACAAGGGGTTGGTTGCTGTCATCTCGGCAGCCAATGAGCTTGCTCCTCATAAGTTTAAAAACTCCACGTCATTCTACACTGTTTAAGTTGCAGTGCCTTTTCTGAGACCCTCCTCCACCCCAGCTCCACCTGTGTTTGGATCTGCTACGGGGTTACATGTATTTTATGTTTGCAGGAGGAGTGTGTTATATTCTCAGACGGCATGTCTGTGTATATACTGGCAGTAGCAGATCTCAGTACTTGCTCTGTTATAATAATCAAAACAGCAGAAGCGTAGCAGATCTATACCGCCAAAACCAAATACATCAACATTGCCATATACATTACCATACTAAATCCCAAGAGTCTTCATGACAAAAAAGTTGTTTTTCTCTTGAACATTATCTGCATGCATTATGCACATCCAGTTTTACATCTAATGTTAATGAATAATGTTAATTGCATTACTTTAACTTTATGTGTCACCATTTTCAGAAAAATTATGTTTTTGTGCTTGATAATGTAAGGATAATGGACTTGTTTTTGAAAACTAACACTTTCATATCTGTTTTTAAAAGTAGATTTTCAGCTACACTATTGCTGTTAAAGATGACAGCCAAAATGCATGAAAGGTTTTCAGTTTAATTGCATCATGTAAACAGCACCTAATATCATTCTTTTGACACAAATCAAATTAGAATAAAAAATAAATTCATAAAATTTTTAAACATCACTTTTTGGAGCTGTCAACCAAAACCTGCACTTCAACTTAAAAAAGTAATGATAATTAGCATGTGCATCTTTTGCAATTGTCTGATTGCTTAAGACAACCTAGGCTCATTCTGAGAACGTAGTCCCGTGGACGTTTCTGGAGACCGCGAAATACGTAGCCGGGGGTACGTACGGCTGCATTTCATTTTTTTAAGCGAACGCTGCGGGGCGGTGTGACGCCGTTCCTTTCGGCACTTGCCGGCCGGCCAGCCGGCCGCTCGCCTCTGTGTGGAGGGCTTTCCCGCTACAACCAGTTTGTCCGGTTAGCTCTTCGTGTACTCTGGCGGACTCGAGACGCAGAGAGGGGCTGACCACGACGACGACAGGGTTCGAGTCCGGGGAAGAGCGGTTCCAGAAATCAGGTAAGAAAACAAAAACAAAATCCAAAAAATGAAGCGAACAAGTTCGTCACAGGGTGAGAATGTGGTCAAAATCTGAAAACGTGGTAAAAATTAGACGAGGGCTTTTCTTTTTCTGGACGGCTTTTGTGAATCGTCGTTGGTTGGGTTTAGGGACGGAGGAGGGTGGGTCAGCCGATTGGCCGGTCGCACGGTTAATCATCCTGTCATCTAGGCAGACAGGCGAAGGTCGTTCCGCGCACAGCGGCCTCTCGCGGATTCGCGAAAACAAAAACTGCAAAAATACGTACCTCCCGGGACGTATTTCGCAGTCTCCAGAAACGTCCCCGGGTCTACGTTCTCAGAATGAGCCTGGGTTGGCTTAAGAATTGGTTTGAAACAGCAAAGGAGTCTGTTGATGTTTTTAGCACAATGGATCATTTTAAAGCACTAATTCAATTGTTCAATGAGCCCTATTTTGTCCCTGGACTGAATCTCCCCGTGTCATGTTCACACACCCTAATTCAATTCTTCTACACACACACTCTAACCTTATTTGCTCACATATTGGAAACAAGTTAAGCTGGCCTCTCCACTGCTGTTCCATTACAAGCAAGGAAATGATGTAATCACAGATACTGTCAGTGTCAGCAGCAAGCTGTAATAAGATCTGATGCGCCGATCTATTCTGGGTCCTGTTTCTTTTCCACGGTCTCAAGTGGGAGAGAGCGAGAGCCGGGGAGAAATTTGATTGTACACGCTTCACTTTACAGACATTTATCATCAAGATGAGTTTGCACATTTATAGAGCATTTTTTGGTAAACTCTTAGTGTGGGAAGAATTTTAAGTTGTGTTATCCTCTAAATCACTGCGTTTCACCAAGCAATGTTTCCGGGTTTCTGCCAAAAGCACTTGATTGTGAGCGGAAACTGATAATAATGTTTCTGATATCTGCTTGTTCAGCTCTGATAATGAGAGAAATGATGTTTGCATAATTCACAGATGAATTATACATTCCAGCATCAGCTCTAATTGTGCTGAATGAGGAGTCAAAATGGACCGTTCCAGCGGCAACGAATAAATGAATAATCAAGTGTCTAATTGGCTTTAACTTTTGGCTTTAAACAAGTTAATTGAATGATGACGGGATGGAATTGATATGATAGTTCTATAAATGAATTGCTAGAAAATTTGCAAGTGAGAAAAAAAAAAAGTGTATACATACAGTATGTAAATAATGCATGCTGGAGATACATTATTATGGAATTTTTTTCCTCACAAAATTCAAATTCAAATGCCTCAAAAGATCAAATAATAAATCAAACTCTCAAAACAACTGTCAAATAATAATTTTCATGATCAACTCAGTATAAACTTGTAATGATTAAATGATTAATTAAATACTCAAACTATAAATCAAATGCTCAAACTGACATCGCAAATAATAATTCAAATGCAAATGCAGAATCAACCAATATATATATATATATATACATATACTCACTGGCCACTTTATTGGGTACACCTTACTAGTACCGAATTAGACGCACTTTTGCCTTCAGAACTGCCTTAATCCTTCGTGGCATAGATTCAACAAGGTACTGGAAATATTCCTCAGAGATTTTGGTCCATATTGACATGATAGCATCACACAGTTGCTGCAGATTTGTCTGCTGCACAACCATGATGCGAATCTCCCATTCCATCACATCCCAAATGTGCTCTATTGGATTGAAATCTGGTGACTGTGGAGGCCATTTGAATACAGTGAACTCATTGTCTGGTTCAAGAAACCAGTCTGAGATGATTTACGCTTTATGACATGGCACGTTATGCTGCTGGAAGTAACAGTCAGAAGATGGGTACACTGTGGTAATAAAGGGATGGACATGAGCAGCAACAATACTCAGGTGGATGCTCAATTGGTACTAATGGGCACCAAAGTGTGCAAAGAAAATATCCACCACACCATTACACCACCATCACCAGCCTGAACTGTTGATACAAGGCAGGATGGATTCACGCTTTCATGTTGTTGATGCCAAATTCCAGATTCATCAGACCAGGCAACTTTTTCCAATCTTCTATTGTCAAATTTTTGTAGCCTGAATTTTCTAGCAATTGTAGCCTCACTTTCCTGTTCTTAGCTGACAGGATTGGCACACAGTGTGGTCTTCTGCTGCTGTAGCTCATCCGCCTCAAGGTTGGTTGTGCATTCAGAGATGCTCATCTGCATACTTCAGATGTAACGAGTGGTTACTTGAGTTACTGTTGCCTTTCTATCAGCTCAAACCAGGCTGGCCATTTTCCTCTGGTCTCTGGCATCAACAAGACATTAGTGCCCACAGAACTGCCACTCAATGCAGAATGCTCTTTTTTGGACCATTCTCTGTATACCCTAGAGATGGTTGTGCGTGAAAATTTCAGTAGATCAGCAGTTTCTGTAATACAGCCCGTCTGGCACCAGAAACCATGCCACATTCAATGTCACTTAAATTACCTTTCTTCCCCATTTTGATGCTCGGTTTAAACTGCAGCAGATTATCTTGACCATGTCTACATGTCTAAATGCATTAAGCTGCTGCCATGTGATCGACTGATTAGAAATTTGTGTTAATGAGTAGCTATGTGTATGTATTTTAAAACTAAATAGTGCATACAGTGTCAACATCTTATTACTCGTTTAAAAATTATTTGATGAAACATTTGTTAGCATTAATACAAAAACTAGGAAATAGTGAATAAAACTATATAGCAAGTAGTATAGAATAAAATAATAATAACAAATATGAACAAATGAATGCAGAAAACAATGCAGAATACGCAATATGTTGCTTATCTGTTTAACATTCCAGTGAAATCTTTGAAATACTAGCAAACGTTTAGAAAGCAACACAAAACCCACTGAATCAACTATAACAAGCGTAATATCAGCTTAAAACCTGCATGTGTAAAGCAATGAATTCAGCTGACAGGGTTTAAATGTGTATTTTGCTTTCAGCTTTCATTTACAGCCACACAAACAGTTTTTCTATAAGGATTTAACAGTTGTTTCTGGTCAACAAACACAGATCAGTTGATTTTAGCATTCATCCACTGATTCTCTCTCATTGTTCAATATTCTTGCAACTCAATTTAATTCAATTCAGTTCAGCTCAAGCACAGTTTGGTATGTGCTGGTCAGATGAGGTCAGGTGGGGTGGTATGATACAGTACAGTACCGGAATATAGCATCTTGTCATTGGAAGCCTTAGAGAGAGAGAGAGAGAGAGAGAGAGAGAGACAGTGCTTTAAATCAAAGGTCTCTGTTTTACATTTATCTTCATTTGCAGCTTTACTGTAGTTTATTCCAGGAGCTGCGGTGACCAGTTCATTGTCTTCAGAGGACGAGAGAAGAGCCAATCTGAGGCCATTTTTAAATGTCTTGTTGAAGGTCAGATTTAGCAATTCCAATGGAGGAGTGCTGTGATAAGGGCAAAAGCCTCTCTGATCACGCTCACCTTTTAGTCTCCAACTGGCTGAAGCTCATGGACACTGGCACAAACTCACTACCATCCACCAATTTTTTATTTTATTTTATTTTATTTTATTTTATTTTATTTTATTTTATTTTATTTTATTTTATTTTATTTTATTTTATTTTATTTTATTTTATTTTATTTTATTTTATTTTATTTTATTTTTATTTTTATTTTTTTATTTTCTGTGATAAATGAATGTTGTATGATGCTTTGTTGGTATGTGAGATAACAACTGTATGGTAAATATATGTATGTAAATAAATAAAGAATAAAGACAAATCAGTAACTAATGAATACAGTAAAATAAACCCAAAAGTAAATGACAATGAAATAAATAAGGATTACAGACAACAAATTATCCATTATCAAGTAAAAATAGAATAAACAAATATTTTTAAATGCAGCTAAAATATAGACCAAACTAAAAATAGAATAACAAGCAATTTTTATTTTGTTCGTTTGTTTCATTTCATTTCGTTTCATTTTGTTTAATTTTATTTTATTTTATTTTATTTTATTTTATTTTATTTTATTTTATTTTGTTTTGTTTTGTTTTGTTTTGTTTTGTTTTGTTTAATTTAATTCATTTCATTTCGTTTCGTTTCGTTTCGTTTCGTTTCGTTTCGTTTTATTTTATTTCATTTAGTTTCGTTTGTTCGTTTGTTTATGCCATTTTCTATAATAAATGCTGTATGATGCTTTATTGAAATGACAGACACCTGTACAACTGTATGGTCAGTAAATAATAATAATATAACAAGAAATACAGACAATATAACAACTAATAATTAAAGTAAAGTAAAATTAAATAAAAATCCCACAAGAGTAAATAACAATAAAATAAAAGATGTATATAGATAACAAATGATTGTGAACAAATTAAATTAAAATTAAAGATAAATATGAAATATTGAAAAAATATTCAAA
The DNA here is from genome assembly GCF_903798145.1 of Danio aesculapii. Taxonomy (NCBI): domain Eukaryota; kingdom Metazoa; phylum Chordata; class Actinopteri; order Cypriniformes; family Danionidae; genus Danio; species Danio aesculapii. The sequence continues at coordinate 13,778,824 of NC_079458.1, forward strand.
AAATATTAAACAAAAATTAAAATAATAAAATAAAATGAACATAAAATGATATATATAATGTTTATGAACATAAATTTATATATATAAAGAGAGAGAGAGAGAGAGAGAAAGAGAGAGAGAGAGAGGGAGAGAAAGGGAATCACAAACTACACACAATATCCAAAATTAATTGCACTACATTATAAATATTATTTTTCATTTTCCTAGAAAAATTCAAACCCGAAACACCACTAGTAGTCATGTTTGCTGCTGGAATGATCTTCCAGTCACAGGAAAACTTTTGGAGAACCAATCAAAAGAAGCAGCCCAAAGGGAGTGTTGTGTGAAAATAGCACAACATACGGCAGTTATCACCACACCCTTGAATAGTCCATCCGTCTATTTCTGAAACAGCAGCTTCACGCTATTATTGAGAGCTAAAAACAACAGAACGAGAGACAGACTGACTGACGGCTCGCAGACTGACATCATGCAGACATTCTGGGCCTGCAATCTGACAACACATTTCCTTCTCCCACAATTCCATCTCAGTAAACCTGCTGTCGGCGTCGGCTTTCTGACAAATCTCTCAAACACATGCAAAATCACAGAACAGAATAATCTGAGCCCACCTCCAAACATCCTGCCAGAGTCCAAAAACATTTCCTACAGCACATAAAAATCCAGAGATATTGTATTATTTTCATAACAAACTGCATTCCGGCTTCTAAAATGGTGGAATTATTCTATTTTTCTTACATACAATGTTTAGTCTCTACATACTGTAGCTTTGAGTGAGGAACAGAACCAATTTTACACTGTAAAAGATACGATATTGTAGCGATTTTAATGTTACATATATTTATGTAACATTAAAATTGCTACAATATCGTATCTTTTACAGTGTAAAATTGTGCAACATAAACAGTGTAACATAACCAATTTTACACTGTAAAGAATACGATATTGTAGCGATTTTAATGTTATAAATATATATGTGTAGATGTTATATGTTATATATATATATATATGTGTATAGATGTATATATATATATATATGTGTGTGTATATATATATATATATATATATATATATATATATATATATATATATATATATATATATATGTGTGTGTGTGTCTGTGTGTCTGTGTGTGTGTGTGTGTGTGTGTGTGTGTGTGTGTGTTGTGTGTGTGTATTGTACTTTTTTCCTCTCAGTAACAAAATAAACATTTATCAAAAATGACAAAATGAAATGAGCAGTTTAAAAAGTTGGAGGTCCAGCCCCTCTATATTCATAAATCTGAGAAGGCGGTGCTTTAGAGCCACACTTACCCATTACATCATCACCATAGCTCAATGGTACAGTATGGTATTGTTGTATTTTGTCAATTGTTTTCTGTGTTGGATGTTATGCATTATATTATATATTTTTTAGACGGGGACCTTGAGTCTGTGGATTGTTAGTAACATTAAATTAAATTATTTAATTCCTTATTAAATAACCTACTTTTCAGACTAAGTAATTAGACAAGTCATTTAAATAAACTTCTAATCATGTATTCAGTAATTAATTACTTTTTGCGGCCAAAACAGCATCCATTAGTCTTGGGAATGACAGATAAAAGTCCTGCACCGTGGCCAGAGGGATTTTGAGCCATTGTTCTTGCAGAATAGTGACCAGGTCACCAAGTAAACTCTTTAAAACACCCCAATGTGGCTCAATAATATATAGTTCTGGTGACTGTGCAGGCCATGGAAGATGTTCAACTTCACCTCACATGTTCATCAAACCAATCTGTTACTGGTTTTGCTGTGTGTATTGGTGCATTATCTTCTTGATACATGGTTCTATCATCAGAATGGTTTGGTAGTCCTTGCCAGTGATGCACCCACCTAGCACAAGTACTGGGACTAGGGAATGCCATGATATTGCAGCCTAAACAATCACTGATCCACCCCCATGCTTCACTCTGGGCATGTAACAGTCTGGATGATATGCTTCTTTGGGGCTTCTCCACACTGTAACTCTCCCAGATGTGGGAAAGACAGTGAACTCGTTAGAGAACAATACAGGTTTTTTTAAACTGACATTTGGCACTGGCACGAGTAACTAAATGTTTGGTTATAGAAGCCTGGTGATGTACTGTATATTGACCCTGTGGAACTCCCAACGAACAGTTTTGGTGGAAACAGTAATGTTGAGGTGAACATTTAATTCTTCATTGAGTTAGGCAGCTGTGGTTTAATGTTTTTTGGAGACAATCTGGGATAGCACCTGGACATCCCTTTCAGACAGCTTTCTCTTGCGTCTACATTTACTCCAGTTGGTTGTGGTTTGTCCTTCTTTGTGATATGCTGACATTATCCTGAATACCTTGATTTTTGATACATCACAAAGACTTGCTCTCTTGGTCACAGTTGCACCAGCGAGACGCACACCAACAATTTGTCCTCTTGTGAACTCTGGTAGTCACTCATAATGTTGTGTGCATTGCAACATTTTAAGAAAACTGTGCTATTAATCTGCTAATCAAACCTTCACACTCAAAATCAAAGATTTGGCCACCAGTCTGGTCAAATTTAGCCATGAAACCTCCAACACTAAATTGCCCAGTGTTTCAGTTTCATTGTCCAAACATTTGATTTTGGCTGAAATTTCTTTAAACCTGCGATTAAAAGCTCTCTCAAGGCTGGGGGCTAGTCAGGCCAAAACCGTTTTAATTAGCAGACAAATTAGAGAGGAGTGAATCGGGTCGTTTTCTTTCTCTTAGTCCCTGGAGTGGGGAACGCTGGTGCCTCTGATTAATTGAACGGATGAATATAATTGCTGGGACAGCAGTGAGTGGCCGGAGGTCGCATGTTTTAAACTGTCAGAGCAGACCTCTGTTCGGCCCCCCGCTGATTTATACTGTGAGAGATGATATACATGCACTCCATGAACAGTGTGTGATGTGTGTAAATTACTGTACATTGATTATGTGCAGATACAGCATGTTTTTAATCAACATTTTGTCTTTAAAATCAATTTCTAAAAGCAGTTATGATGACAAATTTAGATGTTTACTGGAACATACTGGAATATTTTATGAAATATTATCACAATTTAAAATATTAAATTCTCTCGTATTATATTAAAACAAGAACATGTAATTAGGATTTTGTGCAGTCATCATTGTTATGATATTCAAAGATCAATATTCCGCCATAAAATTGATTGGACCAAGCTGTAAGTTGCAAATCTTTTGTAATCATTGGGGTTGGGCGATGTCGACCAATTTGGCATCGTACAATGTCTAATGTGAAACATTGCAATGGATGATGGCATTGTCATTGTATAGCTCGTCTTATTAATTCTTTGTAGCCTACTGTTTCAACTACTTGACCCTGTCTTCTTTGTTTTACACATAACCAAATCATAAATAAATAAACATAAGTTACAATCACCACCTGTCAATGACTTTTTCTGCGGGACTCTGGCATGAATAGGCAGAGTGATCTGTGTTGTTATAATGGTGTCGACAACCAACAGGAACCAACCAACAGTGTCTGAGGTTTTCGCTAAAATTACTAAGTACAAGGTTGAAAGCGAAAGATTGAAGCAGTGTACTGACGCTGTGGCATGTTACCTGATCGATTCAAAAGACCGAAAAGTCGTTAGATAGAAATAAGATTAATTAAATATCACGTTTAACAACTATAGTGAGACGCGATCCAGCGGTACATCCTTGATAAACTGTCCTTCCTGCACTGCTCTCTGGGCTGACTGCTGGAGCTCAGACACTGCAGCGCATGACAGAGTGTTTGTGTGTGTGGTCACGTGATGGCGTTTTCAGCGGTATAGTGTGGAAGGAGGGTTTTCAAAAATGCTTGATGAAACACCAGTGTGGTGGACGTGGATTGTATTCGTTCTAAAATTTCATTTTAAAACTAAGACGTATTTGTGTAAACGGAGCCTGAGTGTGAATTTTTCATGAGCGGGTTGCTGCTGGGGCGGGACAGAGGATCGCGATGCCAGCTCAGCATCAAGATGGCTATCGGCCATAATCAATGGACGATAGCATCGTCTATCTACCCAACCCTAGTAATCATGCTATAAAAGTAGATATATTCTAATAAAGTTATACATTTATACAAACTAATTAAAGCATGTGTTTAATTCCATTTTTAACCGTTCATGTAATGTAAAACCTTTATTTAAAAGAATATTAAAAGTTACTTGTTCGCGTGGGTTTCCTCCAGGTGCTCCGGTTTCCCCCACAGTCCAAAGACATGCGCTATACTGTAGGTGAATTGGGTTAGCTAAATTGTCCGTAGTGTATAGGTGTGAATGAGAGTGTATGGATGATTCCCAGTGCTGGGTTGCGGCTGGAAGGGCATTCGCTGCATAAAACATGTGCTGGATAAGTTGTTGGTTCATTCCGCTGTGGCAACTCCTGATAAATAAAGGCACTAAGCCAAAAAGAAAATGAATGAACATCTCCATCTAGATCATCCACTGACAAATTAGAAACGCCATGAGAAAGGCTTTTAAGCCGAAACGCATTGGCAAAATCTTTAATAAGTTTTTCTCCTTTGGTCCCTTTTTTCCTATTTGTATTTTCTTCCAAACACCTTGTATAATGGTTGGGTAGCTCCAGATCCTATCTCATCAATTACTTTAATCTATTTATGAGACAAAAAATAAGCAAGAGCCAGTAGAGGAGTCAAACTGATTGCAAAGGAATGGTGTTCTGTAAGTTTCAAATGTTACATCAAATGCCTGAAGATTTTTTTGTATTAGTGAAATCTTCTGTATTCCATAAACTGGATTAAAGGATTGTGGGGTAGGAGACTATTTTTATGCCACACAATGAAAGCTGAGAGTCAGAGTTGATCTGTGAATGCTCAGCATGTTTCAGGTGACTAGAGAAACTCTCAAAACCTTTTAGAGCATAAACCACTCCCGCTCTCTCGCAGATGAGGCTACACACGGCCAAACCAAATTCTTCTTCTAATGTTCCCCTCAAACGGCATGAATTATTCAGTGCATTTAAATCACAAATATAACACATGAGCCAAACACTGATAGACACAAACATAAAATGTGTTACAGGTGTGAGTTTACCCAATATTTGAGAAAACATGCACACTAGTTTGAAAGTCCTCAACATAAAGCCAGAAATACGCAATAAATGGAGATCAAAATGCTTAAGAATTAAATACATAACAGTAAATATGGAGTGACATTAAAGAAAGCAATTCATCTTTTTAGCTAGCTAGACAAGAAAGATTTATCAGGCTTTTTTAATTCTTGTTTTCTAATGATAAAGTGAATAAAGACAAAATAATATCAGTTGATTTAATTAAAGATATTAAGACTCATTTTCAGAGAATATTTCTGAACTTTTTTTCAGTTACTTGTAATATTTACGATGAATTCAGGTCATCTGGGACTCTTTTCTTTGGTCATCTCAATCTATGTATGTATATATGTATGTTTGTATGTGCTGTATGTATGTATGTATGTTTAGGTTTGATAGTTGTTTTGTTTTGTTTTGTTTTGTTTTGTTTTGTTTTGTTTTGTTTTGTTTTGTTTTGTTTTGTTTTGTTTTGTTTTGTTTTGTTTTGTTTTGTTTTGTTTTGTTTTGTTTTGTTTCACCTTTCACCTTTCACGTAACGTTACGTTTTGTTTAGTTTCCATTACTGACAACTTTCTTGTTAATTTGTAAAATTTGTAACAAAACGAGCAATACAAAAATGCTTACTGTGAAATGCAGGAATACCATTCATTATTATTTTAGGTATCTACACAAGTAACGTATAAAAACAGCTCTTAAAATACTTGAATTATTAATTGATTTATTATTACACCAAGAGAAATGTGTAAATATATATATATATATATATATATATATATATATATATATATATATATATATATATATATATTCAGTTAAAATAATAATAAAAACATTCTCTGTAAAATAAATCTGTAATTTTATGTTTTTATCCGGCAGCTGGGGTCCGTAAAAAACGTAAAATAACGGCTGCTAAATTACACAAATGTACCCTAAATGTGTTAAATTACAGAAATATCTTTAAATCAAATTTCTAGTAAATTTCTGTACTTTAACTTTTGTTCTTTTACAGTAAATTTCTGTAATTTAAGGCTGTTATTATTATTTTTTTCCGCACCCCCTCTGCCGAAATAAAAAAACGTAAAATTACGGTACTATAGAGAAGGCAATACTATTTTAGGGAGCCTCACAAAAAATGTTTCACGAGTTCACACTTGCAATAGTTTCAGAATACAGCGTATTTGGCGTGCTGTCCAGGGAGAGGGCTCTGAGCTCGGGGAAGACACCCAAACTCGAGTTATTCCTCTTATCAGGAAACAAAGAGGAATAGGGATTCGAGCGAAGTATCTAGCCCGGCCCCAGAACGCTCCCCCCGGGATAGTAATGCTTAAGAGGTGAGGTGACGGGGTGGTGGAGGGATGCTAAAGTCGTAAGATGCTGCAGGTAAGACAGCTTTGGTATATATAGGGGTTTGGTCAAGAACTGATTGGATAATAGAATAATTGTCAATGACGTATTTGATACTGAAACTTCTGCGCGTGCTCCTCCCGAAATTTGTTTATAAAACATCACTTATTATTAATGTTAGGGCGTACTCTATGTATATGCACTATGTACAGTTGCCTTGAATCGGGCCAAAGCACGCTTGTCCCCCATCCCGTCTCCCCCGACGACCTGCACTCACATTACATTCATGCCTGGGCATGCTCATGTCATCAATGATGCGTTGTCCAGTAAGCACTCCTGCTCAGCACAGTGGACATTGCTTTAGTTATATTGTTTTAGTAGTTTGGGATGCAGTGACACGCAGTCAAATATTTCGCCAAACAGATCAGCCACTTTTGACACTCATAAACAATCATAAAGTCCTCATGCTGCAGGAATTAGTAGGTTTGCTAAAAGGTGCAGCTGTCATGCAGTGAGGAGTTTGAGTTTAATAATCCACGAAAGTGTGCATTCATTGAACAGTAAGAATAATTAATAAATCCATTTCAAACAGTCCCTTAAAAGTCACATCCCGTCTTCAGTTTCGGGCTCAGGCGCGCTTTGCACTTACACTACAAGAGTACCGCACTAAACCCCAAGTGAATCGCGCTCTGACACACCTCTTCCAACCGGGCCAGGGCCAGCCAAGTGAATCGTGCCTGAGCCCGATTCAAAGCACTCACATTTCTCAAACAATCCAGGAAACGGGCCTGGGCACGGTTCGGATAGCATAGTGTGAGTAGGCCCTTAGTCTTGTATTCAAGTATCATCAAACTAACCAACATCTGTTCAAATAATTAAAGACCTTAAGACACATTTTCAGAAAATACGTCTTAATTAATTATCTGTAGATTGTACAGTTTGTATGATTTTAATTTAATTTGATTAGATTTTTAAGCTAAATGGAAATATCTCAGCCTCAGCCTACATTTTTGTGAAACATATAATACGTTGCTTCATTCCGTTGCACGTTTCAAATGACAAATCCACAAGAGGGCGCTGTATACATTTGTGCAAATCTGAAATCAGTAACTTAGGATGCATTTTGTTGTAGATTTCCATTAGAAAGTGGAGCTTGTCATAAAGCTAACCTAGTAAACCACTGACCTAAACCCAATCAAAAGGGTTTTCAACAGTAAACGTAAGAGAAAAGTGCACTGCGACCACAGTTTTACCTTGATTTTACATTACTTTCATCTCTTTTGTGCAACCATGCTTCATAAACACAGTCGATTACTAATCATAGACACAATTAGGTTGTTTTGTGGTATTTGTGCAAAGAATTGCACAAATATAATCATTTAATTGTTGATTACAAGTCACTACAAATATCATTAGTGTGAAAAGGAACAAAAGTTGTTTTCATCACAATGCCCCATAGCGTTCATTTTACCTAGAATCTGCTGTCAAACATATGTTTACGTACGTTTTGCGGTATCACAAACATTTAGGCTGAAGTGTGTATTTCCAAAGACTCTATGTTGTGAAGAGATGATGATTTCTTCCCTGATTTAAATGCAGCAAATCTCTCAGATGGCTTCTTCATACTGTATACAAACCGATCCAGAGAGGCTTCTCATCAGCATGCTGATGTTTATGTTTATGTTTTCAGTGTCTCAGAATTACTGTTGACACTCTACAACTTAATCAACGGAGGACCAGCTGAGTGTGTTTAGTTATTTAATCATGAGTGTGAATGCATCATTAATGAGACTCCTCCAGACATCAACACAACTCTTTAAGTGGAATTATCTCACTATGCAAAATATCAATAAGGAGTTGCAAATGTAATTATGTAGAGTTATACTGCTAACAAGTCTTGCAAAATCTGTCAGCCAATCAGATCGCAGAAAAAAAAGACTGTTCTGATGTAAGGGATAGATCACTCAAAAATGTAAATTCTGCCATAATTCATTCATCCTCCACTTGTTCAAAACCTGTTTGAGTTTCTTTCATTTGTTAAATACAAAGGATACCTGAAGGATGTTGTGTGGAAAAAAGAAGCAATTGACACTATAGTATTTTTGTTCCTACAGTGGATGTCAATCACTTCTTTTTCATAACATTCTACAGAATATTGTTTTGTGTTCAACAGAAGAAAGAAGTTCAAAAAGTTTACAACCCCTTGAGTCTGACTCAGTGGTATAAAGTAACAAATTACAAATACTCAAACTACTGTAATTGAGTAGTTTTTCATAGAAGTTGTCATTTACTAAGTAGTTTTAAAAATGTGTACTTTTACTTTCCCTTGAGTACATTTTTAATGCAGTATCAGTACTTTTACTCCAGTACTTTACTTCAACCTGCAGTCACTACTTAATTTTTTACTGTCTATGGGGATTAGAAAAATCAGTCCTGTGATTCCTGTCCAATCAAATCGGACATAGAAGGTAAATCGCATCATAATTAACTACATCAATACATGGGTGATTTATAAATGCAGAAAACTGTTTGGAAGCATTACCAGTGTCCATGTAGATGTCCAAAATCTTTACACACATTGACCCAGAGACTGTTTAGATGCATGTCACTGATGAGAAGATGACAGGTGTTTACTGTATGATGACCAAAATGGCCTTAAACACCCAGCAGGCACAAGACGTCAACATGATGTCAGATTGACGTTGTACCCCAACGTCTTGGAGATATTGCATTTTGTTTGGAAATGAATATCGGGTTAACAACAGAATCCGACGACGTCAATGTCCAACATCCAACCTAACATCAACCAAATATCAACTATCAGACGTTGGATTTTGGTTGCCATACCTGATGAATAAATGTCAGTATTTGACATCACTGTGACATTGGTTTAAAATTTTCATCAAAATAACGTTGTTCTTAGATGCTGGCTAGACATAGAACTTTGGTCACCTGCTATCACAACCTAAATGTAATCTAATATTAACGTTTTATGATGTTGTGTGCCTCCTGGGCAATGACTAAATTAAATTGCACTACAGAACGTTACGTTTACACACATCCACAAATTACATGTACCATAAATGCATCAGCGTTTTACACATAATATTTACTACTCTTGAGTACTTTTAAAAGGTTACATTATTACTCATACTTTGAGTAATATGTACAACAAATATTTTAACTCAACTTGCACTGCATTGATAGGCAAGTAATGGTACTTTTACTTGTGTATGATTTTTCAGTACTTTTTCCAGTTTAAGTGAATGGTGAGTACGTTTATGTTTTATAGTTCAAACTCGTTGACCTCTTTAGGAATTCTATATAATGAAAACTTAATCTTGTATACACTGTACAGTAAATGGTTCATGATTCACATCATTGTACATAACCAAGCAACTCAGTGGTTTTGTGAAGTGACACCCAGGGTGGCCAGTTGGATGTCTGGGAACCCCTCTGGCTCTGTTACTGGTTGTTGACACCAAATTCTGACCCTACCATCCGAATGTCGCAGCGAAAATCGAGACTCATCAGACCAGGCAATGTTTTTCCAATCTTCTATTGTCCAATTTTGGTGAGCCTGTGCGAATTGTACCCTCAGTTTCCTGTTCTTAGCTGACAGTAGTGGCACCCGGTGTGGTCTTCTGCTGCTGTAGCCCATTCACGTCAAAGTTGGACGTGTTGTGCATTCAGAGATGCTCTTCTGCATACCTCGGTTATAACAAGTGGTTATTTGAGTTACTGTTGCCTTTCTATCAGCTCAAACCAGTCTGGCCATTCTCTTCTGATATTTGCCATCAACAAGGCATTTGTTCCCACAGAATTGCTCACTGGATATTTTCGCTTTTTCTGACCATTCTCTGTAAACCCTAGAGATGATTGTGCGTGAAAATCCCCAAGATCAGCAGTTTCTGAAATACTCAGAATAGCCCGTATGGCACCAACAAGCATGCCACGTTCAAAGTCACTTTAATTACAAAGTAAATGCAAGTAAAATGTAAGTAAAATATTTGTACAATATAAGTAAAATATATGTAAAAATATAAATAATTGTAGATAATATTTAAAGATACCTTTTACAATTTGTTGGATTTTATTATTATTATTTTGTTATTAAAAAAGTATTAATAAACGATGCAAAGATATACTAAAACACTATTTAACCTGAAATTACATTGAACAGCTACAGTGGAAACAGTGAATTTTAGTGTCTTTTGTAATGGTGTTTTTTTATGCCCAAGTATCTCAAAAGAGCTCTAAAGATTGATCTTGGTTTAAAACGGTAGAGCAGATTATAGAGATGTTTACTGTTTGACGTACAATAAAGCCATTGAGCGCATGTTTAATGCAGAAAGACTGCAGGAGCACCACATTTGTAGAATGGCCATAAACTGTAAGAGGCTTTTCTACAGTTTGCTGAAGCTTTTTTTCCCTGAGATCTTCAGTCTGTAAAATCAGAGCCCCATACTTTGTGCTGGTCCTTAAAGCCTCTTTTAGATTTATCCACCAAACACAAACAATCAAAAAGTTTAGCCGGTCCATTTATCTCGATCTGATCCTGCAGTGTCCTGTGTCGAAAAGTTTTACAGATGAATCCTAAATATTGCTGTTTAGTCCATGTAATGGTATGTTGCCACAAAAACATTGTATTCTAATGTTCTCTGAGTTTTTATTTTCATTAGTTATGTGAACATTAAACACTCGTTTGCAGCAATAGCTATGTTTCCATCCAAAAATGTGCGGAAAAACTGGATTATCGCATAAAAGACATGCGAATAAAGCAGCGTTTCCATCCAACGAGTCAAAGAGAACAAAATCGTCACTTCCTGATAAACTGGTGCCAAATATCAACAGTAAAAATGGAATTTGCTGCAGTAGAAGAAGCTGCGTGAATCTTTTCTTCATTTAATAAATGACCTGTGCCTCAGAAGGCAATCCTGACACGCAGTGAACGCGCAGTGGTGTTTAAAAGCTTGAGATGTGAAGCACAGACGCTCTTGATTCTGAAGGCTATTAATAATTTAATAACACTAATACTGTGATGGTTAAGGCGTGCTCAGCCTGCTGGTTTATCCATTCACACATATTTTTATTATCACATGATCTCATATAACAAAATCACAGACCTTTTTTAATGCACATTCTGGAATTTGTTCGATAAATATGTTTCCATCTGTAACGCCACGTCAGCAGAGGGAGTCCTCGCCCGACTACTGACTTAGCTCTGCTCCCTCTGCGGCTACTTCCTGTTGTGCTGTATTTCAGTGAGTGTTCAGGCCATGCTTCTTTGCGAAGTATTGCCAGTTTACCTGCCTTACCAAGCGTAGTTCCAAGTGACTTTCATGACTACTATCCTGTGTATGACCTTGCCTGCCTTGTTCCCGTACGTTCTCTGTCTTTGTCCTTTTGATCTGTTTTGGACTGATTGTTGTGTTACTGAACTTCTGCCTGCTCTTATACTTCGTTGCCTGGATTTGCCCCTGTGTTTGTTGTTTTGGAATTGGACTGCTTATATGTTGCCGACTCTCTGCTTGTTTACTCGTTGATGTCTCTGCCTAACCCCTTAAATAAACCTCTGCACATGGATTCTAACACAGCCTCAGCCTCCACGTTACACCATCATAGTTTATGCACATCTTTTCTTATCGAAAAAAAAGAGTATCCTACTCAGTTATGCGCATATGTTTTTTATGCGCATAAAATAGGTGGATGGAAACTTAGCTATTGACACCTAAATTGTTATTCATATGAATAGACCGTAATGTTCTGTTTATTATTCATTTACTGCAGTTTTGTTATTTATTATGCTTTTTAAAGTTTTAACAGGTTTCAGTAAGAACATTTTTGTCCTGAATTTTCGGAGTGGATCTATTATTTGTACCTAGTGTAACTCTGATTTATGAACTGAAATGAGAGTGAAATATTAAAAGTTAAGCAAAAATGCTAATTGTTGATAAAATGTTTGTTGTTGGCATTGACACAGCCAAAGTGACAAAAATTAGATCTCCAAAAGGAGGCTAAAAACCTTCATGGGAAGATCATAGTGATCATTCTACCATTGAGGATTTAGAGGACAACACGTAACACACAAATACACTTCATTAAACATGCACACATAAACATCACCTATGTGCTATTAAACTGCAGGTTAACTAAGTTTATATATATTAACTTATTTTTGATTGTAACTTTAACCTAATATGATTGAAGTGCAATAATGACCATATTTTGTAAAGCTGCTTGGAAACAATAATTATTGTAAAAAACGCTAAACAAACTTGAAGTGAATTTATGGAGTCAATCTAGGGCCATTTATACTTGCAAAATAAAAGAAAGTTTTGCAAATGAAGTAGAAGTATTGAGCAGCAATAAATAAATGGAAATCTACAAAAATCTCAAAGGGAAAATTTATTTTTGAGAAATAAAAATTAATTTTGCTTACAAAATAAAGAACTGCTAAGGGAAAATGCTTTTCTGGGTTTTGAGAAATAAAAACTACATTTGCAAAAAATAACTGCAAATAAAAAAACAAGCAGTGCAAAAAAAATATATTTGAAAAAAAAAAAATATATATATATATGATGGCGCTTAAATGGAGGCAGGTCTGGGCCTGCTGTACATGCACAAGTTCCCTTGACTCTGCTCCTTGTCAAATCAGGGCCACAATGTGAAACGCAAAGTGAAAACATCATCGCAAACACACTGTTGACTAAAAAGCTAATCAAAATGAGCATTGAAGGCAATTCTATGAGAAATGTTTTGCAAATATAAATAGTTTTTTTTTTAGTTTATAGCTAAATTTTAGTTTTTTTTGCACTGCTTGGTTTTTATTTGCAGTCCTTTTTTGTTCGCAAATTACATTTTTATTTCTCAAAACCTGATTAGTCGTTCATGAGCTTCCAGCTGTGTGAGTGCAATCGGGGAGAGAACTGGAACAGGTGTGTGTGTGTGGTGCCTGAAGGGAGTTGTAGTTCATATGGGGGCAGAATTTTACTCCGAGTGAAAGTGAATGTTTACCAGGAATCTACAAGCCTGGATCACTGGGAATCGTGACAGTTTGTAATATGCACCCAAAAAGTTTTAATGGTACACTGAAAAAAATATCTTTACAATTTATTTGTGAATTGCATTATGGGATGTTGATCTCTGCTCTTTCTACTTCTGATGTTAAAAATTCAACTCTACAGTTTAACAAAGTGACTTTTATTGACATTTTAGTAGTCTGAAATAATATAATGTAAGAAAAAATATATAGATCAATACGTTTGTAAAATGTAGTGGCAGTTTATTACAAGGTTTTTGTACAGTAATGAACAACACCAATCCAGACAATATATCATTTTAAACTATTAAAAATGTTAATAAAAGTCACTTTTTTCAACTTTTTAAGGTCAAAATTTCTCTGTAGAAAGATCAAGGCCTCATAATGCATTATTCATAATTCAAAAGCATAAATAAACAGGGGGAAAAATTAATAAAAACATGAATCACAAAAAACAGATAACTGCTAATTTACGGATATTTTTTACAGTGTATGATGAGTAATTTAGATTTTTTTAGAAACTGAATTTAATTTCTTATATTACTTTTGTCCATCCCCAGTTTGTATATTTTTAACCACATATCAACTATTTCTCCATCTTGCAAAAGCCGCTATACCCAAGCAATGTCATTTTCAGCTGCACATCAGGATGAAATTGTTGCTTTGACTTCAGCTAATCATCTTTATTGACATTTCCGCAAAACCCGCGAGCATTGCAAATATGAAAACCTGTCCCTATTCAAGGCTCAACAACATATAATCATTGTTCGGCAGCACCTGAAATCTAGAGAGGCATCACTGCTGAATTAGTTGAGCGAGAGAATCATCAGGATGAGTTGTTTTGGGTTTCTGCTCGCTGTTATACGGCCAATTTGAAAGGCTGTCAGATTTCAATAGCATTGAATAATCACTGTGTTTGTTCAGGTCTGATTGCGCGAGGCATATAGGGACGAGCTTTGGCACACTTGACGTAGTTTATTTGTTCACATTCTGCTCTCTCTCTGCTCTGATTTTCTCTGAATCTCAAGAAGAAGGAAAAAAATCCATAACAAGCTTTAGCTGAGTAACTGATTCTCAGGAGAGACACACTGCATTCACACACACACACACAGAAATTAACATTTTTTATCTTTGATAATATATTTGTCCTCTCAATCCCAAAATCATTGCAGAATATTTGCTGAAGCAATTATCATTATATTAATATTTAGACAAGGATTCACAGATGCACACACAAGGGTATATATTAAGGCTGTCAAACGATTAATCACATTCCAAATAAAGCTTTGTATTTACAATATACAATTTATACAGTGTATGTATGTGTGTCTACTGTGTATGTTTATTACAGTATGTGTATATACTGTAAAAACAAACACATAAATGACAAATATATACAAAACAAAAACATTCACATATACATTACATATGCATATACTTGAATATATATATATATATATATATATATATATATATATATATATATATATATATATATATATATATATATATATATATATATATATATATATATATATGTGTATATATATATATGGCACTGGTGGGAGGCGTACATTGGCTCGAGGCCACAGGCCGAGAGCCTTAGGCCCAATCTCAATTCTACCCCTTAGCCCTTCCCCTTACCTCTAACCCTCTTTTTGAGCGTTCCTTGAAGGGCTAGGGGTGTCCTAATTCTTGAAGGCATAGGGCTGGTGATTTTGTTGCAATCAGGATTTCACAATATTTAACCCAGAAAAAGCCAAAGCAAAGCAAACATTACCAGATTGCTATGGTATAAACACAGCACTACAAAATAGAGAGAGATCAACTTAAAATGTCACTTACCTGTTTTATAATGATTTGACCAGATGTAGTTTGAAATTTACATGAGTTTTTCTCCTCTAAGGACTTATTACATGGTCTCTGTCGCCATCTTGTGGCAGAACATCAACCATCTTTGCTCTGAACAGTATGACTGGCCAATGGATGCTGACATGCTGAATCTTAATATTTATATGTATAAATTCTAAATATTTGAAATAGGCACTATCCTTATACATAAAATGCATAGTTGCAATCTAAACAACTACATTCTCACCTGAAAAAGGCGCAAAAGTACATTATGTTGTCCAACAGCTGCAATATTCATCAAACTGTAGTGTGTGTGTATTTATTGATCTGCTCTCACTCTATGCGGGCAGTGTAATACAGAAGGGTGAAGAGGCTGTACAATTACTGTTATTACAAGAAAATAGCAAAACTGTTAGCCAATCAGATTCAAGATCCAGAGACAACTGTTGTATAAATGAATAAATAAATAAACAAATAAATAAATCAATAAATACTGTTGAAGTTAAAATTATTAGCCGCCCTGAATTATTAGCCCCCCTGTTTATTTTTTCCCCCAATTTCTGTTTAACAGAGTGAATATTTTTTCAGCACATTTCTAAACATAATAGTTTTAATAACTTACCTCTAATAGCTGATTTTTTATCTTTGCCATGATGACAGTGAATAATATTTGACTAGATATTTTTCAAGATACTAGTATTCAGCTTAAAGTGACATTTAAAGGCTTAACTAGGTTAATTAGGTTAACTAGACAGGTTAAAGTAATTAGGCAAGATATTGTATAAGGTTGGTTTGTTCTGTAGACTATCGAAAAAAGTAGCTTAAAGGGGCTAATAATTTTGGCCTATACATTTTTTTTTTTTAAATAAACTGCTTTTATTGTAGCCGAAAAAAAACAAATGAGACTTTCTCCAGAAAAAAAATATTATCAGACATACAGTGGAAAAAAAAAAAAATAATAAATAAATAAATATATATATACAATATATATATATATATATATATATATATATATATATATATATATATATATATATATATATATATATATATATATATATATATATATATATATATATACATATACATATATATATATTTATACATATATATATATATATATATATACATATAAATTTCTATTATTACTCTCTCAGTTGAGAAGTGGAAATTTCACTGAGATATTCCACACAATAATATCTGTTTTAAAAAAATAATCCATACATTCAAAGATATTTCTAATCTCTAGTACAAATAAGTAGTGGGATTAAGGATGCTATTTGAAGCACATTCATTTTTTGTGTATGGGGATGTGTCTTTAAAACCAGCTGGCCAATGGGAAAGTGGCGCTTTAAAAAAGCATATATCCGACACAGAATCTTCCTGCTTTAAATTGTTGTGGGCAAAGAGAAAAACTGCATAAAGCCACATTTTATCCACCAAACATTGACACAAAACAACACTGGTGTGTGTTTTTATAAGCTTGCAGAAATGCAATTTCACAACTGACAGCCTAAATGCAGAATCTGCCATTGTTCTTCTGATTAATTTAGCTTCTTCCATGAACAAAAAAAAAACTGACAGAGAGGAAGACTAATTAATGAAGCAGCAATGCAAATATGTTAGCAATCCCCTTGTAGCAGAGGTTAAGATGCTAACAATTGCAGTCCCAAAGAAACTGATACTGCTGTAGGAAAATAAATCTCTCCTAAAAGGAAACAGACTGTAGGTAAATGGGAAATAGGGATGAGAGGCAAACAGAGTCATGCTGTTTATATTCCTAAAGACTTTCTCTTCAAAGATACTTGCAGGAAAGTGAATGTGCACTAAAGAAAATTATTTTCAACGATAGTCAGGATACTTCAGTTAAGAGCGAACAAAACCTCAATACATTTTCCCAAGGTATTTCCAAACAAACTCAGAGATGAAATGTACTGTAGGTGGGAGGCATTACAGAGGAGAGTCCCTGGTGAACATTTCTCTGAATACTCCCCCTTTTTCCCAAGAAAGGACATTTATCACAGCTAATTCCCTCATCTTAATTATATGTGAAATGAGACAAAGAAAAAGCAGCAAGCGTGAGCTTCAGTAATTAGTTGCAGTGCAGTAATTGATATTGTTCTGTTGCAGTGACTCAAGTCATCCGCATAGTCAAAGCCTCTTTCATTAAGTTATCAAAACAGCCGCAGCCATTACATGCTCAATTATAGAAGAGTATTGGATTCTTTTCCTGCTAATCTCTTGCATTGAAAAAGAGGTGATAAGTGAGAAAAAGGCTGAAATTGACTTTGGCAATTAGTGGAACGAATTATAAAGGTGTCTGTGTTTTCAGGGAAAGCAGAAAAGCACTTAGGAGAAAACAATCAGACAAGAAAGAACGCTAGATGGGATTGATGTATGGATGGATGCGAGAAAATGAACGGATGGAAAAAAGGCATCAAATTAAACAAAGGAAACAACTGATAAACAAAAAAATAGAGGAAGCAAAGAAGGGAACCAGGAAAACATTCTGCAATAAAGTGTCTATGTCAAATGAAAAGGATAAAAAGAGGAAATGGAGGGTGGTTAGAATAAAATAAAAGAATGGAGGAAGGAAATGAAGGAAGGAAAAAAGGACAGAGGATGGAGGTAGAGTGGAAAGAAGAATGTTGGATGAATTGAAAGAAGGGAACAGGAATAGAAGAAATGGAATGAAACGTAATAAGAAAGAAAGAAGGACAGAAGGGCAGATGAAAGGTAAAAACGAGTAAAGAAAATGGCGGGAGGAAGAAAAAAAATAAACAGAGAAGGATAGATGGATGGAGGGAATGGAGGTTAAAATGAAATTAAGGATGGAAGAGAAATTGAAGTTGGAAAGCTCGATTCAAGATTGATGGAAATAAAGATCAGAAAGGTTGAAAATGGGTGGATGTACAGATGGAAAAAGGATGAAAAGGAAAGAAGAAAGAAAAGACAGTGGATTAGAGGAAGGAAGGGAGGATAAAGAGTAAAGAGGAGAACATTTTGCAATGAAAACAGTGTATAAAAAGAAAAATAGAGAAAATGTATGGTGGATAGAGAAAATAAAATAACGGAAGAAAGAAATGAGGGAGAAAAACTTGAAGGAAGAATGGAAAGAAAAAAAGATGGATGGTAGATGGATGGTAGATGGATGGAAAGAACAGGTAAGAAAAGAATGATGGAGTGAAAGTTCTTAATAAGAAAGGAACAATGGAGGAACAACTGAGGAAGGGAAATGAAGTAAATAAAATAATTGACAAAGGAATGAATAGATGGATGGATGGATGGATGGATGGATAACAGCATGAGTATAACAGCAGGAGGAAAGGACTGAGGAAGGAAGGATGGATGGATGGATGGATGGATGGATGGATGGATGGATGGATGGATGGAACAAAAGTAGCAATAAAAAGTGGAGAAAGGAAAAACAAACATAACAAATGGAGATAAAGACTGGGACGGATGGATGGATGGATGGAATAAAAGTAGCAATATAAAGTGGAGAAAGAAAGAAGTATAACAGCAGGAGTATAAAAGCAGGAGGAAAGGACTGAGGACGGAAGGAAGGAAGGAAGGAAGGAAGGAAGGGTGGATGGATGGATGGATGGATGGATGCATGGATGGAACAAAAGTAGCTATAAGAAGTGGAGAAAGGAAAAACAAACACAACAGATGGAGATAAAGACTGTGATGGGTGGATGGATGGATGGATGGATGGATGAATCAATGGATAGAATAAATGTAGGAATAAGAAGTGAAGAAAGGAACAAGCATAACAGAAGGAGGGAAAGACTGAGTTAGGATGGATGGATGGATGGATGGATGGATGGATGGAAGGATGGATGAATGGATGGAATAAAAGGAGCAATAAGAAATGGAGAAAGAAATAAATAGAGGACGGAGGAAAAGTCTGAGAATGGATGGATGTATTGAAGAATGGAGGAAAGAATTGCAAAAGGAAGACCTGAAGAAAGAAAGAAAGATGGATGGATGGAATGAAAAGAAAAAGGCAGAATGTTATAAACAACACAGCAGAATCAACATAATTCTCGAGGTTTTTTTAAACAACTTAATTGTTTTATGTTCAATCCACTTAAAATTGTAAAAATGATTCAATTATTTGATCGATATGTGTTGGCTCAGCATGAAGGAATTGTGTGGAATCCTGCATTATTTACAGTGAAGTACAAACCAGAAAGAAGATCCACAAGAACAAACAAACATCTCATGCAGCAACTGATACATTTTCCTAGAAATGAGAACAATTTCCACCAAGAAATGATGTTTCCTCAACATAAAATATCAACTGTAAGATATGAATTACATAAATATGCTGATTTGACCAACCCGGTCCCGTTTGAAGCCTCTTCCTCCTACTTATTTTGATCCAGACATCAGAGTGTGTTTCTGCGTCAGAAAGGGGTTTTTTACTGGTGTGCATTGTGGGCTGTTGTGACCCGTCCTGTTCTGTTCTCTGTGTGCAGCAGTGTTTCTCCCCCGCTGTGGAGGCAGAGAAACTGAACTCAAACTTCTCCATCTCTCCAGCAGAACCAGAGTCCCGGCTGAGGCTGAGGGATCCTGGGAGAATCCTGACGTGTTTCTGCTGGAGTGGAGAGTGTTATGCAATGCAGTTACTGATGGAGAGTGACTCTAATGCACACCTGGAGTGGCTCTTGTGTGTCTGGAAGAGCTCTTAAGGGGAGCAGAGTCGCACCTTTGAAGAGCAGGTGCCGGAGGAACCAATCTTTGCTTTGAAAAAAAGACATGCAGACCGGATAAATACTTACACACAACTTTCAAAACTACTTAATGAAAGAGATCATTCAGCTTCTGGTGGAAATGATGGCTTTGATTTATTTGCTCTCAGGTTTTTTGGTGAACTGTTTGTTCAATATTTGTTAATTAACAGTTTGTCATATTCTGGGATTCACGTGTGTTTTCAGTTTATTTGCACTTAATCGAATAATAAAATAATAAAAGAATAATGGGATCTTAATTTCTGCTCTGACAAATTTTGATGTTTAACAATGTGATTTTTATAGGTGTTTTCTAGCTTGGAACGATGTATTTGTGTATGTTTTTGTATTAATTATGGTAAAACAGAGATGCTGCTACTATTTTATTTTTTTATTTTTTATTTTTTACAGATTTCTTTTCTCTATATATTATTTCTTGTTTTATATTACTTACATTGTCATTAAAAGTCACTTTGTTTAACTGTACAGTTAAATTTTTTAACAAGAAAAATGTTTAATTGATGGAGCAGAGATTAAAATCAGTGTAAATTATAAACAAACACACATTTTTGCATTGTGTGGAATGCAAATTATTAGGTACACCTTAAAAGTACAGAGTTAGAACTGCCTAAATCCTTTGTGGTATGGATTCAACAAGGTACTTGAAATATTTCTCATAGATTTTAGTCCATATTGACATGATAGCATCACGCTGATTTGTCGGCTGCACATCCATGATGCGAATCTCCCATTCCACCACATCCCAAAGGTGCTCTTTTGGATTGAGATCTGGTGATTGTGGAGGCCATTTGAGTACAGTGAACTCATTGTCATGTTCAAGAGACCAGTCTGAGATGATTTGCGCTTTATGACATGACGCGTTATCCTGCTGGAAGTAGCCAGAAGATGGGTACACTGAGGTCATGGTGGTAGTCTGTGGTGTTGACACAATGCTCAATTGGTATTAATGGACCCAAAGTGTGTCAAGAAAATATCCCCCACACCATTACACCACCACCACCAGCCTGAACCGTTGATAGAGGCAGGATGGATCCATTTTATTTTGTTGACGCCAAATTCTGACCCTACCATCTGAATTGGTAATTAGTAATCGAGACTCATCAGACCAGACAAAGTTTTTCCAATCTTCTATTGTGCAATTTTGGTGAGCCTGTGTGAATTGTAGCCTGTGTTTTCTGTTCTTAGCTGACAGGAGTGGCACCCGATGTGGTCTTCTGCTGCTGAAGCCCATCCTCCTCAAGGTTTGACGTGTTGTGCATTCAGAGATGCTCTTCTGCATACTTCAATTGTAATGAGTGGTTATTTGAGTTACTGTGGCCTTTCTATCAGCTCGAACCAGTCTGGCCATTCTCCTCTGACCTTTGCCATCAACAAGGCATTTGTGCCCACAGAACTGCCGCTCACTGGATATTTTATCATTTTTGGACCATTCTCTGTAAACCCCAGAGATGGTTGTGTGTGAAAATCCCAGTAGATCAGCAGTTTCTGAAATACTCAGACCAGCAGATCGTCTTAACCATGTCTACATGCCTACATGTATTGAGTTGCTGCCATGTGATTGGCTGATTAGAAATTTGTTTTAACGAGCAGTTGAACAGATGTACCTAATAAAGTGGCCAGTATATATATATATATATATATATATATACAGTATGTATGCAAGCAATGTTTTTTCTACTTTTCCCTCATCAGGGAATTGTTCAGGTGAATAGAAAATGTATAAAGCATTTGGCTGTAGATCTTTACATTTGTAGAAATCTTTGTAGAGTCTGTAATAAAAACACGTGTGGACCAATTCTCCGAAACAAAATGATTTAGGCAAAGTCCCTGAATTGGACTTTGATGAGACTACTGCTGGAGGTCATGTCAGCTTGAGAATGTGATATAAGCTGTTAAGTCTGCACATTTTGTACATGCCAAGTTCAAGGACATCAGCCAAAAACTGAATTCTCGTTTAGTTTCACACTGAATGATTGTTCACATTGACCAAAATGATTTAATTTAATTAATAAAACATTCTTTTTGACAAATTTAATATATATATATATATATATATATATATATATATATATATATATATTTTATTTTAAGCATTTTTACACAAGTGTCTAACATTTTATTCAAGTACAGTAGGAATCTTGAAAAAAAAAATTGTTCTAGTGCTGGGCAAAGATTAATCCTATCCAAACTAAAAGTTTGTTTATTTAATATACAGTGCTCGGCATATATGAGCACACCCCATTTTGAAAATGAGAATTTTTATCCATTTCTCAGTGAATATAGGCAATGTATTCTTGTGGATTTGAACAAAGCATATTTATTAAACAGATATATTAATTAAAGTAATATTTTTGTCACCAAGCATATTTAGAAATTGAATGACAATACAATTAAATTCAAGCAAAAAAAAAAAAATCCAACCTACACAATTTCAGCAAAATTTTTCCTGTTTTTAAAAAAAATTGTATTTAATAATTTTCTATAAAATATACATTTGGCTGTACTAGTTTTTGGACCGTTATCGTAAGTTATTTTGTTAGATAAGCTCCAGATTTGGCTTCAGTTCTGACTAATCTAATGCACAAATAAAATATTGTATAGCTTCCTATGAATGTAAAAGATAGATTTGTGAGGGGTGTACTTATATATGCTGAGCATTGTATGTGTGTCTATTATATATATTATGTATAAATAATATACACTCATACATAAAAACACAAACTATACAAAACAAACGGATTACATAGATATTATGTACGCATAGATCGCGTTTCAAAGTGAAGATCGGGGGGAGGGGCGAGGGGGTGATCGTGTAAGAAAGTGAAGAGCAGGGGGGGTAGAGGGGGTGATCGCATTTAAAGTGAAGAGCGTTGTAGGAGCGGGCCCTTGACAATGTCTCTGGGGGCCCCCTAAATGTATGGGCCCTTAGAATCCTTAGAGTCCTAACTTACCCCCAGTCCCCCCACCCCTCTAGCGGCGTCCCTTGCGCAGTGGGTAGCATGTTCGCCTTACAGCAAGAAGGTCGCTTGTTCGAGCCCTGGCTGGGTCAGTTGGCTTTTCTGTGTGGAGTTTGCATGTTCTCCCCATGTTCACATGGGTTTCTTCTGGGTGCTCTGGTTTCCCCCACAGTCATGTGGTTATAGGTGAATTGGTGCATACAAAACTGCATGGGTGTTTCCCAGTGCCTGGAAGGGCATCTGCTGCATAAAACATATGCTGAATGAGTTGGCGGTTCATTCCGCTGTGGCGACCCCAGATTAATAAAGTGACTAAGTCGAAAAAAAATGAATGAATGAATGATTTGTGATTAATGTTTAATGTTTACCAGTTTACCTTTGATAAGCACTATTTTTCATCTCTATCCAGTCTTTGTGCTTAAAAAAATTATTGTATTTTTTCAATTACTTGCAAAAATGCAAACTTATATAGTACAATATATATTTTTAGGTGGTGAAAATATAGTGTTCCAATACTTTGGCCACCACTGTACACTGAAAAATTCTTTTTTTCAGAATTATAAAAAAGTATTGCTGGAAGATGTGAAAAGGAAAATCTATTTCAGTTTTTCTACTTCAAAATTTTAATTTGTTGCTTTTGTTTTGGTCAAATTGACTAAATCTGAGTAAAAACACCAGCCACATTTTTGTTTCTGAAAGTTTTGAGTATAATGAGAGTTTTTGATCCACAGTGGATGTGTTTTGGGGCAGAATGGTTTGTTTACAGGTCTCAGATCAGCTCCAGCATCTCTTTACAGATGGCGATCTGCTTCTCCTCGTGTCTTGGAGTAGGTCACCATCTGCCCTGTGTTTGTGTGCGTCTGCTCTCTCACCTGGGACTTTATTTATGTTGAGAGCGTTGAAGGTCATTAAAGGTCTCAGTGGTGTCACAATGATGGATCCAAGAAGAGACAAATTTGTTCCACACTGTGCTTCATAACCCTGAAAGTCAAAGAGAAAAACAGCCATCATTCAAGCAACGTGATCCTGGGAAATTGAACATGATATGGAAGCGGACTGACCTGCTGCGTTATTTCATCAGCTTCTCCTGCTTTCATCTCTTGTGGCTTAGATACGAGAACAGGAAAAGACCAGATTTAATTTATTTAATTTTACTATATGGATGACATGGTGGCTGAGTGGTTAGCACTGTCACAGTTATACGGTCACTTGTTCCAGTCCTGTCTGGGCCAGTTGGCATTTCTGTGTGGAGTTTGCATGTTCTCCCTGTGGTAGTGTGGGTTTCCTCCTTGTGGTCCGGTTTCCCCCACAGTCCAAAGACATGCAGCAAAGGTAAATTAGATGAACTAAATTGGCCGTAGTGTATGAGTGTGAGAGTGTATGGGTGTTTCCCAGTATTTGGTTGCAGCTGGAAGGGCATCCGCTGCGTAAAACGTATGCCGGAAAAGTTAGCGGTTAATTCAGCTGTGGTGACCACTTATACACTTATACTATAAGGGACTAAGCCAGGGATCAGCAACCTTTTTTCAGCAAAGAGCTATTTCTGATATATATATATATATATATATATATATATATATATATATATATATATATATATATATATATATTACGGGTTTAAACAAAACCTTTATTAGTCCATGCACTGCTCAAATAGGAAGCATTGCATGTTGAGCTAGTCCATGTATGAAGAAAGGACAATTGCTAGAATTTTTTTCTTTTTGCCATCACCACTCAGGACTGTTGTTTGAATTTACGTGCATGAGGTTACCATGAAATGTAAGTTACTTGCCCTTTATTGGTGTCACGATTCAAGTTAATCCACAACAGTCCTTTTATTGTAAATTGAATTCTTATTCATTTTAGCTGTAAAAAATACAATAAAGAGGAAATTGTAATTGTATTTTAATAGAAACTGATTTCTAGTGACAGTTTCAATGTTTTAAACTTTATAATATTATTGAAGAGAGACATCTCGAGAGCCACATATTTTTGGTCAAAGAACAACATGTGGCTCCCAAGCCATAGTTTCCCTACCCCTGGACAATGCTCCAGTTTCCCCCACAAGTCCATAGACAAATGGACAGGTGAATTTGGTATGCTAAAACTGACCATTGTGTGTGAATGAATGTGTATGGATGTTTCCCAGTGATGGGTTGCGGCTGGAAGGGCATCCGCAGCGTAAAACGTGCTGGATAAATTGGCGGTTCATTCCGCTGTGGCAACCCCAGGTTAATAAAGTGACTAAGCTGAAAAGAAAATGAATGATTGAATGAATATTAATTTAATTTAACATTAATATTTATTAATATTATATAAATTAATTAATTAAACACATGAATAAACCAGTTTTAATGAAATAAAAAATTTATTTAATTTAATTTACTTTAATGTACAACAATTTTTATTGGTTTTATTGGTAATAATATTAATTAATTAAATTTTTATTTATTTTAAGTTTTTATCTTCTTTACATAAATTTTTAACAATTGCCATTTTATTGGCAGTAATATTCATTCATTTAATTTTTTTATTGTTTTAAAATGTAAACATGTTAAATATATAACTTTATTATGTAACAATTGTTAATTTATTTGGTAGTAATTTATTTATTCATTCATTCATATATCTTGCTGTATTGTTTTGCCACTTTCATATCATTAGGTCTCTTGAGTCTCCGACATGTTTTTTTTTTGTACAATTTGTATAGATATTTTTAGTTAGATATTGCTTGATACTAGTTGCACTTTTGGCATGCTGTCCTGGAAGAGAACTCTGAACTTGGGGATAATTGAGCCCAGGGCTCCCGCCTGGTCATTTAGCATGTAAGAGGGGGATCCAAGATCAGGTACACTGTAAAACCCAACAGTCAACTTTATCAAATAAAATGAGTGTAGTTAACTCAAAATTTACTAAAAATTAATTCTACTCATTTGAAAAAAAAAAATTGAACTCAGTGTTGAAGGTAATGAGTTATTTAAATGCCTCATTACTTCAACTTAAATGAAGTAAGTTCACAGTACTTGTATAGATTAGTTTTTTAACTCAAATGGTTTGTAGCAATCAGTTTCCTCAAACGGTTTGAGTTGCCTTAACTTATTGGGTTTTACAGTACATAGTTGGTTTGAGTTCTCTTCATTTATTGGGTTTTACTGTGCTCAAATTGCTTCATTTACTCAAGTGGATTAAGTTCACAGTACTCATTGGGATTTGTTTCCCAATAAACTTCATTTATTAGCAGTAGTAGTCATTCATTTATTCATTCATTAATTCAAGACCTACTATATTGTTTTTCCATGTTCTTATTGTTATGTCTCATGTCTCTCACATACGTTTTGTTTAATTTAATTTATGTTTTTTTTTTTTTTTTTTTTAATTTCATTTCATTTTGTGCACTGACCAACTGTATCATTTCTCCATGTTCTTCTTCTTGGATCTCTTGCTTTTCACACATAGAACAGGAATGGACTGGTTGTGTTTCTGGGCCAGTGTGTTTCTGAGGCATATTCCACCGTACTGGAAAGGCCAATTTGAGACAGATTTCCACAGAAAAGACAAATGGGCTGGAAGAAGCTCTCTCCATGATGCCGTCCAGAGATACTGCTCAGCGTGAGCCACAGAAATCTTGCGTGCCGTCACTATAAATCTTGCATGCCGTATGCCGAGAGGAATCCCGTAATCCTTAGATTTCTGGGAGGCTGATCATTTTTCTTCTCCTAGCTCTCAATGCACGCGGAAAAGGGAAAATTAAAAATGGATGGTAGGTGATTCATCATCACAGGTGCGCCAGGAAAACCACCTCGAAAATGAGGACTGAACATGAAAAACTACTTCAAAAAATTCTAAATTGAACGCAAGTATAGTAGGAATATGTGATGCCACAGGTTTTTTGTTTTGTTTTATTAATTTTTTTTGTTTGTTTTATTTTATTATATCTTGCTCTATATTATTTATTTTTAACTTTTTATTATATCATGTTTTGCTTAGTTATTTATTTTAGTAATATTTTGTTTTATTTTATTTTATTTATTTTATTTGATTTTATTTTAGTTTGTTTATTTAACTTTATTTTTTATTTAATTTTATTTTATCTTGTTTTATTTAATTTATTTATTTTACTCTATCTTATTTTATTGTATTGTATTTATTTTATTCCACCTGGTTTTATTTTATTTATTTATTTATTTACTTTTTATTTTTTATTTATTTATTTATTTATCTTAATTCTAGCTTGTTCTATTTTATTTTATTTATTTTTTATTTAGTTTTTTATTTTATTTTATTTTATTTTATTTTGTTTTATTTTATTTTATTTTATTTTATTTTATTTTATTTTATTTTATTTTATTTTATTTTATTTTATTTTATTTTATTTTATTTTATTTTATTGCATTACATTGCATTGCATTGCATTGTCTTCTATTTTTTAGTTATCTTGCAAGATTCTAGTATTCAATTTAAAGTGTGATTTAAATGCTTAATTAGGTTAAGAAGAAGTTCTGTAGCCAATTTCAAAAAAAATATTATTAAAGGAGTCTAATAATAATATAATTAAAAATTGTTTCAAAAAATTTTAAACTGATTTTATTCCAGCCAAATTAAAACAAATAAGTCTTTCTCCTCTAATTTTTTTTTTCAATGTTGGATGGGTAGCGATGGTGTACAGTCGTTTTCAGATCTCTCCAGAGTTGTTCAATAGGATTTAGTTCTGGGCTCTGGCTGGGCCACTCAAGGACATTTACTGAGTTGTTGTGAAGCCACTCCATTGATATTTTGGCGGTGTGCTTTGGGTCATTGTTCTGCTGACAGATGAACAGGTCTGAGGCAGGTTTTCATTCAGGATGTCTCTGTACATTGCTGCATTCATCTTTCTCTCTATCCTGACTAGTCTTTCAGTTCCTGCTGCTGAAAAACATCCCCACAGCATGATGCTGCAACCACCATGCTTCACTGTAGGGATGGTATTAGCCTGGTGATGAGCGGTGCCTGGTTTTCTCCAAGCGTAACGCCTGGCTTTCACTCCAAAGAGTTCAATTATACTCTCATCAGATCAGAAAATTTTGTTTCTTATGGTCTGTGAGTCCTTTAGATGCCAATTCCTGGCAGGAAGTGGCTTCCTTCTGGCCATTTTACCAAACAGGCCTGATTGGTGGATTGCTGCACAGATGGTTGTCCTTCTCTAAGCTTCTCCTTTCTCCACAGAAGAACGCTTGAGCTCAGACAGAGTGACTATCGGGTTATTGCTCACTTCCCTGACTAAGGCCCAGTCAGCTTAGATGGCCGGCCAGCTCTAGGAAGAGTCCTGGTGGTTCCAAACATCTTCCACTTTTGGATGATGGAGGCCACTGTGCTCATTGGAACTT
Organism: Danio aesculapii; assembly: GCF_903798145.1. NCBI lineage: Eukaryota > Metazoa > Chordata > Actinopteri > Cypriniformes > Danionidae > Danio > Danio aesculapii. Next base: position 13,807,239 of record NC_079458.1, read on the forward strand.
TCAGAATGGCAGATCTTTCCCCAGCCTTGTGCCTTCAGACAATTCCTTTGTCTTCATGCTTGGTTTGTGCTTTGACATGCACTGTCAGTCCTGGGACCTTAAAAAAGACAGGTCTATGCCTTTTCAAATCATTTCCAATCAACTGAATTTACCACAGGTGAACTCCAATTAAACTGCTGAAACATCTCAAGAATGATCAGTGGAAACAGAATGTACCTGAGCTCAATTTAGAGCTTCACGGCAAAGGCTGTGATTTTTCAGGTTTTTTATTTTTAATAAATTTCCAACGATAAAAAAAAATCACATTGTCATTATGGGGTATTGTGTGTAGAATTTTGAGGGAATAAATGAATTTAATCCATTTTGGAATAAGGCTGTAACATAAAAAATGTGGAAAAAATGAAGCGCTATGAATACTTTCCAGATGCACTGTATTTCTGCAATATAGATTCTTTTATTTGATATGCTCTAGACTGCAGCATAACCTTTGTTTTAATGTATACTACACTTTGTCAGTAATACAAAAATAAATAACAATATTTTCCCATTTTCAGATGCAGTAACATGACTATTAGTTTTCAAGTCTGTCAGACATTTGCTAAAACACAGAGAGCATCAAACTGCAATCTTGAAAACACATTTCACAGGTGCTACGGTCCATTTTCCTCCATGCTTTAATGGAAAATCCCTGCATAACTGAAGCATTTAGTGTCACTAGAAAAAGCTGTTGTCGTCTTTCAGTCCAAGTGAGGCTTCATTTTGCTCTGTCTGATGGCATCTCAAAAAAGAGAGGCATTTTAGCCTATTAATCCTGCTTTAGTTTTATTGTGCTTCCCTGCATATCTCCAGGCTTCAGTTCTGATGGTTTAATGGCGATGTACTGTATATTGTATGCTTGTGTATTTCTGATCCCTGGGGCTTTGTGTGATGTTGGGCTTCGAATCTGGCCATCCGCTTATCTCTGCTGTTAAATCAAGATGGTGATGTGAACTTTATATGTTGGCCTAGAGAGCTTAGTCCAGATATCTGAACGGCACTCGCTGTGCCTTTAATATTTACCTTTCTTTCTGTCAGCTGTTGATTGTATAATATTGACACAGATGATTGTATAATATTAAAAATGTACATTGCATTTATCGGCATGTAAGCTTGCAGTGTGAGTATAGAAAATCTATGCTTTAAGCAGTCAGTTTTGTCAAGTTTGGGTAATATTAATTAAAGTGAACAAACAAATGGCTGGGTGGATGGATGGATGAAAAAGATGAATCTGTTGAATAGATGGATTGAAGTGTTGATGGATGGTTTTATTGGATTGTTTGATTGATGGAAGGATGCACATATGGATGGATCAGTGGGCGAATGGATTGATTGGTTGATTAATTGATGGAAGGATGCAAAAAGATGAATGGGTTGAATGCTTAAATGGATTGAAGGATGAATGTAGGGATTGATTGATGGAAGGATGGATGGTTGGAAGGATTCATGTAGAGATTGGTGGGTGGATAAATGGGTGGTTTGAAGGATGGATGTCTTAAAGGATGGGTGGGTGGATGTGGATATGGATGGATGTAATGATTAATGGGTTGATTAGGGATTATGGATTGATGGATGGATGAGAAAGATTAACTGGTTGAATGGATTGAAGGATGGATGGATGGATGGATGGATGGATGGATGGTTTGATTCATTGGATGGATGGATAGATAGATGGGTGGGTGGATAGATGGGTGAAAAGATGAATGGGTTGAATGGATGGATGAATAGATTGAAGGATTGATGGATGGTTTTATTGGATGGGTTAATTTATGGAAGGATGTATGTATGGACGGATCAATGGGTTTGTGGATTGATTGATTGATTGATTGATTGGTTGATTGATTGATTGATTGGTTGATGCGTGTATGGATGGATAGATGGATGGGTGGATTGATGGATGAAAAAGATGAATCGGTTGAATGGATAAATTGAAGGATTGATGGATGCTTTCATTGGATAGTTTTATTGATGGAAGGATGCACGTATGGGTGGATCAATGGGTGAGTGGATAGATTGATTGATTGATTGGTTGAATAATTGAAGGAAGGATGCATGTATGGATGGATGGGTAGATTGATGGATGAAAAAGATGAATGGGTTGAATGCTTAAATGGATTGAAGGATGAATGTAGGGATTGATTGATGGAAGGATGGATGGTTGGAAGGATTCATGTAGAGATGGGTGGGTGGATAAATGGGTGGATTGAAGGATGGATGTCTTAAAGGATGGGTGGGTGGATGTGGATATGGATGGATGTAATGATTAATGGGTTGATTAGGGATTATGGATTGATGGATGGATGAAAAAGATCAACTGGTTGAATGGATGGAAGGATGGATGGATGAATGGTTTGATTGATTGGATGGATGGATGGATAGATATATGGGTGGGTGGATAGATGGGTGAAAAGATGAATGGGTTGAATGGATGGATGAATAGATTGAAGGATTGATGGATGGTTTTATTGGATGAGTTAATTTATGGAAGTATGCATGTATGGATGGATCAATGGGTTTGTGGATTGATTGATTGATTGATTGATTGATTGGTTGATTGATTGATGGATTGATTGATTGATTGATAGATTAATTGATTAATTGAATGATTGATTGGTTGATGCGTGTATGGATGGATAGATGGATGGGTGGATTGATGGATGAAAAAGATGAATGGGTTGAATGGATAAATTGAAGGATTGATGGATGCTTTTATTGGATAGTTTTATTGATGGAAGGATGCACGTATGGGTGGATCAATGGGTGAGTGGATAGATTGATTGATTGATTGATTGATTGGTTGATTAATTGAAGGAAGGATGCATGTATGGATGGATGGGTGGATTAATGGATGAAAAAGATGAATGGGTTAAATGCATAAATGGATTGAAGGATGACTGTATGGATTGAATGATGGAAGGATGGATGGTTGGAAGGATTCATGTAGAGATAGGTGGGTGGACGAATGGGTGGATTGATGGATGGATGGATTATAGGATAGGTGGGTGGGTGTGTATATGAATGGATATGATGATTAATGGGTTGATTAGGGATTATGGATTGATGGATGGATGAAAAGGATTAACTGGTTGGATGGATGGATGGATGGATGGATGATGGATGGATGGATGGGAGGTTGCATGTATGGATGGAAGGATGCATGTATAGGTGGATGCATAAATGGAAGGATTGGTGGATGGATTAAAGGATGAGTGGGTGACTGGGTGGATGAATGGGTGGATGTATGGATCGATGGAGGGAAGTTGGTTATGGATTATGGTTAGATCCAAGAATGAATGGATGGATGTTTTTATTAACTGATGGATGGATGGATGGATGGATGGATGGATGGATGGATGGATGGATGGATGGATGGATGGATGGATGGATGGATAGGTGGATGGGTGGATGGGTTGATTGAATGAAGGATGTATAATAATAAAACTTTTAAATGATATTGAATGTAAAAAGAATATTAAATTGAAAGATTCAAGATATGACCCATGGAGAGGGCAATAATGGAATAAGGTCTGTTTAGTGTTTTTGCTGAGGATCAAAGAGCTGAAGGAATACACAGAACAGGACTGCCATCTGTGCAGAGATCTAACACACACACACACACACACACACACACACACACACACACACACACACACACACACACACACACACACACACACACACACACCAGTAAACTCTCGATGCTGCATGTAAAATACAAGCGGCAGCAGCAAATCACCCAAGGATGTTTTTTATGTATGAATGTTTGTATCATCCCATTTTCAATTAGCAAATATTGAGTGGGTGAGATTTATGTATTCAAAATGACAAAAGAAAGGTGAACAGATTCTCATGTGGAATTAAAGCACTTCTGAAAGTTAAAAAAACACCACTGCAATTGTATACAAACGTTTACTGCATGTGCAATAGATCCACGTTTATGATAAAAAAACGGAGAAGAGTCTGAGAGTAAGCGTTTTGTATCGACTGTCACTGGGTGATTTGTCATTAACGCTGTGAAGAGACTTTGTCGACTAGTCTATTATAGAAGAGGAGGAGAAGAGAATTGCTTTATCTTCTTGAATTAGATTTGTGCTCTTCCCTGGAGTCATATTCCAAATGTGTTTTCCTAACCGCGGCGCACAAAACAAAAGCACACACAAAAAAAAGTGTAAACAAATGTGGTCTTTAGGGTGAGATTGACGAGCGAGAGATGTTCATGAGTCAGTGGAGGTGTTTCAGAACCAGGTAACTTCTCTGATAAAACATGAACGCACAGTACTCGCGAATCACATTTTTGTGCGTTTGCCATCCTCAGAAAGCTGGAAAACTGCACGATCAGATAGCTCTGATACTTTTTTTGTTTGTCTGGGCATCAAGAAACTGCAAAAAGTAGCATAAACGGAAATAAAAGAGATGAAAGGAGCGAACACAGAGAAAAAAAATAACTAAAGCAACAAATAAAAGCATTAAGCAAGAGCAAAAAGCAACAAACAAAAGGAAGAAAAACCAAAATAACAAACAAACAAAACTGAAAGTGACATGAAAGAATGACCAAATTAACATAAAACTTAAATAAATATGGCAAACTAAACAAAAATAGTAATGTGTTTATGGAATAACGCACTAATAAACAAAAAGGGAACAACAACAAAAGGAAAAATATGAAATAGTAATAGTAATTTACAGTTTTTAGCACAAAGTGAAATAATTAAAGAAGTAAATCAGTAAACATAAAACAAAGCAACAAACAAAAAAAGGGAATCAAACTAAACTGAACAAAAGAAACAAAAGTAAACACAAAACAAGTGGCAACCAAAACAGGGGTATTGTCAAGATCACCACTGATCTAGCCCTTGTAGATCACTGAAAACACTCACTATCACCCAAATGCAATTCTGCCACCGAACTGCACTACATTTCCCATCAGGCACCTCACTCACACACCAGTTCTGGATCACCCTTGATTACATACACTGTAAAACGTATTACCTAGATCTAACTTATAAAAAGTGAGGCAAGTGGCTACATCAGATGTTTTAGGTTCAGTCAACTTCCAGCCTTTTTTAAGTGTATTAAACATTAAAACATTGATTAAAACAAATGCAACAAAATTAAGTTGAGCCAACTAATATTTCTAAAATTACTGTTAAAGTTAACTTATTTATATGTTGCTATAGCTACCTGTACTTATTTTAATTAGGTATTAAGAACTTTGTCATTTAAAATGAATTCAATCGACTTCTTGCTGTAACCTCAGGCAGCCACCAAACTCAGCATGCACCTCTGATTCCTCACAAGTCCATTGGTGGAGACAAAAATGAAACAAGAGTTTGGTCAGGTGGTGGATACTAAATAACAATAAATAGCTAAATACTAAATAGCAAAATAATGAATATCTTAGTGGTGAATGTGAGAATGATACACCTTAGCATAAAAGGTGGATGAAACACAAACCTTTTTTAAAAATATAATTTTAACAAAATCTAATTCTAAAGAAAACTGTGATTTTATTCAACGTAACAGTGTATGACAGTTTGGTTGCCTGTCAATTATAAAATTAATTAAATTTGGGTATCATGGACTGATATCCTGGACTATGTATACACCACACTTGCACACACACAGGGCTGAGTCCTGTTATCCTGTATTATTACAAAGCGTTCTATTGTCTAGCCTTGCCTTGTTTCCTGACTCTTGCCTTGTTTCTCGTTTATGTTGTTTTGCCACTTGTATCGACCTCTTTGCCTGCATGACGCATCACAATTTATGAGTTAATAATTCTGAATAAAGTCAATAAACTGCATTTGGACCCTCAACTCCATTGTACCCTGACTCACACTGACTCAAACTGAGAAACGAAATCAAAGAATAAACCAATAAAAACAAAATTAATGCACATAATACAAAAAAAAACATATGAGAAAATAAATAGAAACAATAGCAAGTTTTTTTCAAAGTTCTTGAAAGTTCTTGAGCTAGGAAAGATTGTGATATAAAAGTATGATTGAAGATAAAACTATTAACCTTCTATGAATTTTATTTTCAAATAATTTCCAAGTGATGTTTAACTGAGAAACGATATTTTGACAGTATTCATTCATTTATTTTCTTTTCGGCTTAGTCCCTTTATTAATCCGGGGTTGCCACAGCGGAATGAACCGCCAACTTATCCAGCATGTTTTACGCAGCAGATGCCTTTCCAACCGCAACTCATCTCTGGGAAATATCCACAGACACTCATTCACACACATTCATTACAGACAATTTAGCCTTCCCAATTCACCTGTACCTCATGTCTTTGGACTGTGGGGGAAACCGGAGCACCCAGAGGAAACCCACGCGAATGCAGGGCGAACATGCAAACTCCACACAGAAACGCCAACTGACCAAGCCGAGGCTCGAACCAGCGACCTTCTTGCTGTGAGGCGACAGCACTACCTACTGCGCCACGGCGTCGCCTATTTTCACAGTATTTCCTATAATATTTTTTCTTCTAGAGAAAGCCTTGTTTCATTTACTTTGGATGAAGTAAAAGCAGTTTTTCCCAAATTTAAATCAATCTTAGGGTCAACATTTTTAGCCACCCTTAATAAATATTTTTTAATACTGGTATCCTGAAAAATAACTAAAATATGATGTACTGTCATCATAGCAAAAGCAAAAGAAATTGGTTATTAGAAATCCTCTTAAAATTCAGTAGGCCTATTAATTTTGAATTCAACTGTATATTAACAAAATAATCGAACGGGCATCTGCAAGACTGATCTCAAATCACTGAGGGAATATTAGTTAAACCTTCAGTGATTATCTGTTGAGAGAGAAGCGGATGAAACCCCAGACACGTTTGATTTAAAACACAGTGACTTTCATTTGTGTTGATGGACCTCAGAACAGACCCGTTCATCCCAGAGGGAGGCTGACAGGTTTTGAGTATGTTTCCTATAAATAAAGTGTGGGTGTGAGTGTGTGTGTGTGTGTGTCGCAGCATGTCAGAGCAGTGTGTTAAGACCATTTTAATGATTTGCAGGAGTCTCGAGGGTCCGGCATCCAAATGATGATTATCACACCACTGTAATAACCTCCGATTTATCATTTCCCTTTCACAGATCCCTGCAGCTTCCAACGAGAGGCATAATCCAGTTAGGATTTGAATGGATTTACTGGTTATTCAGCAAGTAAACATCATCAGGCCGTCTGAGGGATGGAGAACAGATGGAGGGCTGGATGGATGTGCCTGAGCAGGTCAGTCATCAGGGATAGAATGGTAAATACATCTATAAAAAGTATTTTAATATAAAAAGTAACTTAATTTGAAATAATTTATAAATATTTTATTAAACAAAATGAATGGAATGAATTTGGTAACACTTTAGTTTAAAAAACAATTCTGTTAACTACTAGCTTATTAAATGCTTATTTTTAAATGTTTATAAAGCATGATCTTAGTCTATATCCTAATCTTACCCAATACCTAAACCAAACTATTCAATGCTAATTATTAATAAGCAGTTTATTAGTCAACCCAGGCTCATTGTGAACACGTACCCAGGTCTACATTTCTGGGGACAGTGAAATACGTACCTAGAGCTACATCTTCTTGCAAATTGAATATCAAATTTCTCTTGCGTGTGCCATTTGTGTGTCAAACAGAGGGCACAGTACACACTTCAGCCGACCAGCGTAATACGTACCTAGAGCTACATCTTCTTGCAAATTGAATATCAAATTTCTCTCGCGTGTGCCATTTGTGTGTCAAACAGAGGGCACAATACACACTTCAGCCAACCAGCCTGCTGCCACTGACTGACCCACCCACCCCTTTCCCTAAACCCAACCAACAGTGTTCTCAAAAGTAATCTAGAAAAGCATAGCCATCACGGGTTTTATGGATTTTACTATTTTTTTCAGCCTGTTATTTATTTATCTTATTGTTATTTTTTATTATTGAATAATTTTCTACTGGCTGCGTATGTTTTGTGTGCTGCTCATGCACCCTGTTTGCATCAAATTTTAACTGACTGTTGCTCCATGAGTTTTTGCTGTTGTGCTCTGTGCGCATACTTGCCAACATTCGGATCATAAAATCCAGGAGATTTTATCCGGGGGTGAGCACGAAGTGAAGAGCGGGGGGGTGGGGGTCAGGGGTGCGCGAAGTGAAGAGCGGGGGGAAGGTGTGCGAAATCTGAAGAGCGGGGGTCAAGATGCGCACGAACTGGGGAGCGGGTATGAAGATGGTGGCTCGTTGGGTTCGGTGCGCATGGGGACTAAACCAAAAAGCTGAGGACCTTGGGGTGGAAAATTCTGGGAGTTTTCTGGGAGACAGAACAATACGGGGTCTGAAAAACGGGAGCCTCCTGGGAAAAACGGGAGTGTTGGCAGGTATGTCTGTGCGCCTGCTGTTGAAAAAAGTATGCTAAAGTCAGTCGCATCGTTTTTCATTCTCCAATCAAATCAAAGCAGAGGTGGGATTTCCATTGAGGTGAGCAGTGGTTGTGTTGTCAAGACGTCTACGAAGACGGAGGGTGGTGGGGGGTAACCTGGAGGAAACTCACGCGAACACTTAGAGAACATGCAAACTCCACACAGAAATGCCAACTGACCCAGCCAAGTCTCAAATAAGCGACTTTCTTGCTGTGAGACGACAATGCTAACCACTAAGCCACCATGTCGCCCCTGAAACCTGATTAGTTTTCTAAATTATTGTAATTTAACATATTAATTTATTCCTATATGATTCAAAGTTGAATACTCAGCAGATTTTACACGTCTTTAATGTCACATGATCCTTCAAAAATAATTAAAATATGCATATTGGTGCAATTTAATGCATCTTTAGTGAATAAAAGCAAGCCTTTCTTCAGAACAATTTCAACAATAGTTCATCTGAGTGATCAACAGCATTTAGAAAATTGTTGTTCATGCTTTTTAAATGGTGTCTTTCCATTTCCATGACAATAATAATAAAGATTAATAAATAAAACTCACTGAAGTGACATTCTAGGTCTAGAACAATATCTCAGTAGGAGTTAGCAATATTGAAACAGGCTTAAAGGTCACAAACACAGCATCTGAAATGAAAACCCAAGTGCACTTCCCAGGGGTTAATAGTCATATTTCAGTGCAAACAATGGGAGTTTGCTGTAATAGATTTAATCAATGTGTTTTGTGTCAAATATTCACAGCAATGTAAAGGCAAGAACAAACAATAACCTTTTAGATTTGAACTAATGTTATGAATAAAGCGTGTTATGTTGAAAGAGCAATGCCAGTTAACTGTCACTTCTACTCTGCAAATACTGAATTAACGTTGCCTTTAGTTTCAATCACTGTTAATATACATCCATGGGAAAATGAATTGAGCAAAGGACTAATTTCTTACCCATGCATTTGTAAATTCAGTATAAACAAATGTCATCGTCTCTTTCTAAAGTGTTCAGAGCTATTTTTATCAATTGGTCTTTGTAGTATTTACCTACTGCATGTGTGAATCATGGGGCAGAGTAAAACAAACTGTGATGTAGAAGTAGGTTTTGATCTTGTTCTGTAGAGGTGGAGTTTATTCACACTATTACATATTTCAGCAGCCGATTGGTTTTAAGATAAAAACCCACAGGATGTTTTTTTATATAGATAGTTCTGTCTGGTTCTCGAATCTGATTGGCTGATAGCCGTGAGATATTAAAGCAATGTCAGCACTTGTACAGCCTCTTCACCCTTGTTTATTACATTTTAGCTTACCCAATTCACCTATACCACATGTCTTTGGACTTGTGGGGGAAACTGAAGCACCCGGAGGAAACCCACGCAAACACAGGTTCGAAAATTACACAATATCTTCAAAAAACATGATCTTTACTTCATATTCGAATGATTTTTGGCATAAAAGAAAAATCGATAATTTTGACCAATACAATGTATTTTTGGTTATTCCCAAAAGTATATTAGTGCAACTTAAAGGAACAGTTCACCAAAAAATTTAAAATGACTCACTATTTACTCTCCCTCAATTGGTTGAATCAAAGCCAAGAGATTCTGCCTTCTGTTGAACACAAAAGTAGATATTTTGAAGAAAGCCAGAACCTGTAACCATTAGCCGCGTTTCCACTATCGCGCCTAAAGCGAGCAAGCCAGGGCGAGCCAAGGCCAGTCGCATTTCCACTATCACTTCCGGGGCGTAATCGGGCCAAAGCGGGGCTTCCTTGGGGCCAGCGTCCGGCCTTTTTCGGCCTGCCGAATACCTTGGGCCAAGGAGGGCCAACTGGGGCTTCGGGGCGGGGTTACGTACAAAGGCGGAGTTTTCCTGTCAGGTAAAGAGGAGACAAGATGCTTTCTTCCCTTACATTTGTTTTGCTATCGCGCTTAATCAACTCACTAAGAAGAAGAAAAAAGTAAATGCCGTCGAACTCGAATGTCCTTATCCAGGGATCGCTGTCTGGCCTTACACCAACAGACCACAAACAGTAAAAAAGCAATCGCTTCGGTGTTCTCCATCTTCCAGCTCTCGTAGTGATGCCAGGTTGTGTTTGTGATTATAATTTGAGTTTTTTGTTCCCGCTGAAGTGGGCGGGTTGTGTGACGGGTTGTGTGACGTTTGATTCGGGGGATGTTCTGGGGGCGTGTTTGCGTGACGCGCTGCGTGCAACTAGCCCGACAGTGGAAACGCGACATGATTTCGGCCTCATTTCTCAACCTCCCGGGCTACTGGCCCGGCCTGGCCCGATTAAAGCCCTGGCTCGCACTGGCCCGATAGTGAAAATGCAGCTATTGACTTCCATAGTAAGAAATACAAATATGAAAGTCGATTGTTACAGGTTTCCAACATTCCTCAAAATATATTTCTTCTGTTAAACAGAAGACCAAAAGTTAAACAGGTTTGAAAGAAAAGGGTGAGTAAACAATGACAGATTTTTCGGTTTTGAGGGAACAGTTTTACTGTTTTAACTATGCTCCAGTTTTTCTAATAGAAATGATCATAAACCTCTCAATGACAGTGTATAAACACTTCAACAAAGCAGTGCTCTTCATTTGTGTCTTTTCTCTCTGTCCTGCCTGAGCTAAAAAACAGAAAACAAGTATATAATTCTGTCCAATCTAACCGAAGCCACACAAACATCATTTATTCATGCTCTCGCTATAGTTAACATGATGACCGTGTGTGCATACTAATCCACTGCACAATAAATGTTCATTTGACTTATTAATAGTGATATGCTTTTGGAAAAACAGCGATGCGATGAGCCCAGCTGTTGTTTTCATTGGTTGTTTCTGCATGAGCAGTCATGATGTAAAGGGCAGCGGATGTCTGAGCTCCGGTGCAAAGGGGGAATACGGTCCTATTTTTCCCACTCATCAGAGGCACTTGGTAGTTTCTGAAGAAGAAAAAAAAACAAAAATCCAATTAATTGCTGTTTTGTTGTGACAGTGTTTGGTGTACTAATTAATACTGGTTGAAAAGTTATTTGAATACTGGCGTCAGTTTAATTGTTTTGGCCATATGCCGCGTAAACAACGCGCTTTGCATTTGCACATGAAAGATGGGAAACGTTTGTTGTGGAGTGTTTCAGAGATAAGTTGGCTTTTTATGTTTTTTGTTTTTTTTTATAGGAGGTTTTGTGGGTATTTATATTTACTGCGTGATGAAGCTTCACATCTCTGTGCTATATTAAAATCTTTCATTGTAAACACAGCCTAATGCACAAAGTTAAAAGTCCAGAAAATTTAAATTTAAAGTTAAAATGAAGCCTTCGCCAATTAAGCCTGATATTGAATGGGGTTTTGGTGTTCAAAGAAAGTTTGTCTCAAACTGTCAGACAACAAGAAAACTATAAAAGTGTATGAAAAAAATTTAGCAAGACATAAAATAAATGAATTCATTCATTTTCCTTCGGCTTAGTCTTTATTTCAGAGGTCACCACAGCAGAATGAACCGCCAACTATTCCAGCATATGTTTATGTAGAGGATGCTCTTCCAGCCACAACCCAGTACTGGGAAACGCCCATACACACTCATTCACACATGCACTCATACACTACATGCAATTTAGTTTAATCACTTCACATATAGTGCATGTCTGTGGACTGGAGGGAAACTGGAGCACCCATAGGAAACCCACTCCAACATAGGGAGAACATGCAAACTCCACACAGAAATGTCAACTGGTCCAGCCAGGACTCGAACCAGCGACTTGCTGTGAGGCGAGAGTGCTAACCACCAAGCCACCATGCCGCCCAAATAAATAAATAAATAAATAAATAATTAAGTGGTACACCACCATTCACAAGTTTGGTTTTTGTAACCTTTAGTTGGTCAACTTAAATAACCCTCTTAACTACTTAAATAACTCTGTAACACATTAACTTCTCTAGTCATCTCAACTTAAATCTGTAAAATTGACTAAAATATTACATTAAACATTGTATAAACTGTAAAAATCCATTATTTTATGTTTTTTAGTGTTTTTTATGAAAAAAATGACGGCTGTTAAATTACAGAAATGTAACGTAAAATAACAGATGTTAAAAAACAGAAATTTACAGGTAATTAAATTTAAGAAATTTTTTTGTAATTTGTTGTTCGTTATATTTATGGTATAAAAAACAATTATTTAATGGCCGTTAATTTACTTTTTTTTTTTTCGGAACCTAAAATAAAATAATGGCATTTTTTATAGTGTAGGTATTATTTAAATTGAGTTGAAGTAACAATAAATGCATCTGTTGTCATGATTGTTGCCACTTTTTTTTACAGTGTAATAGTTTAAAATAAACATTGTTGGTTGTTATTATAATAATAATTTCTGGACACTCAAAACACTTTACAAACTGAGGGGAATCTCCTCATCCACCAGCAGTGTGCAACATCCACCTGGATGACCCATCGGCAGCCATATTGCACTAGACTGCACACCACACACCAGCTGATTGGTGGAGCGGAGACAGAGTGACGAAGCCAATTATGATATGGGGATGGTTAGAGGCCATGATGTACAGAGACCAATGGGCAAATTTAGCCAGGATGCCGGGGTTAAATCCCTACTCTTTTTCGAAGGACATCATGCTGATTAACATTACAATCTTTAGTGTCTAACAATCTCTCAAAAAGTATTCTGATGTGAAATGAAATCAGTTTTAAAAAAATATGTCTTTTAATTTGTGCGCATATAGCTTATCGCAGCTCAGATCTGGCATGAATGCATTTACACAACAATTCTAATAGAAATGATCTTTCTCCATGAGGAAATGAAATGTGAATATATAAGAATTTACGAATATTTATTTTCTAAATGTGCATTGTTTTGGGTAAAAAGCTCTAAAAGAGCTGTTTAAAGTAGCAATGTAATCAGAAATAAACAGTAGCAGATTCGATTCACTATATGTATGTAAAATAAATAAAAGATTATTTATGCTGATTGATTATAGTCTCCAAGCTCACAGTCAGAGGTTATTAGCTCTGGCTAATTACATGCAAAGTAAAAGAGCATAAATAATCATAACCTCTCAGTTTTCACCTATGGGTTTGTGGGTGTTTAAACTATAGAGAAAAAAAACAGGAAAAACTTTTAAGTTGTCATGTAAAAAAAAATCCCTTTTAATTTAATTGATTATTTAATTTAATTGACTATTTGACTATTGACTATTTAATTTAATTGATTATACACTGGCTGCCAGTTGCTGCCCGCATCAAATTCAAAGCTCTGATGTTTGCTTACAAAGTGACCTCTGGCTTTGCTCCTTCGTATCTGCTCTCACTTCTGCAGATATATGTGCCCTCCAGAAACTTGCGTTCTGTGAATGAACGTCGCCTCGTTGTTCCATCCCGAAGAGGGAAGAAATCACTTTCCCGAACTCTCACATTCAATCTGCCCAGTTGGTGGAATGAACTCCCTAACTACATCAGAACAGCAGAGTCACTTGCTGTCTTCAAGAAACGACTAAAAACGCAACTGTTTAGTCTCCACTTTCCTTCCTAATCTGCAACTGCCTCTCTGGCTATACCACTAACTGTACTCTCTCTCTCAAAAAAAAAAAAAAAAAAAAAAATTTTTTACTAATGCTTTGCTTCTTAGACTCTACACACCTGAAACTTGTCTATAGCACTTGTTCACTGCTGCTCCTATAGTTGTGTAAATTGCTTCCTTGTCCTCATTTGTAAGTCGCTTTGGATAAAAGCATCTGCTAAATGACTAAATGTAAATGTAAATGTATTTGGCACACATAAATTCTAACCTCAAATAATGGTGTTTAGGATGAACAGCAGACAATGTGGATTGTTTTTACGGGTCCTAACTATTTATTATACAGGCCTAATCCTACAAGAAAACCTATCAATTTTATGTTTTGACAGAATTGACATATAATTAATGCAATTTCATACAATTTCATCATGTGAAATGTACTATTTTTAAATTGAGGCATAATTATATAGCCAGAAATACGTATGGCTGCATTTTTTCTTTAAAACGAATGCTACGGGGCGTTATGATGCCGTTCCTTTTCCTTCGTGTGAACGGCTTTCCCACTGTTATCAGTTTTTCCAGTCAAATCCAGTGAGGGACGGTTCCAGAAAGCAGGTGAGACCAAAACAGAATCCAAAAAATAAAATAAACATGTAAATAACAGCGTGAGAATGTGGTAAAATCTGAAAACATGGTAAAAACCTGGCGAGGGCTTTTCTTTTTCTGGATTGCGTTTTAAAATTGTGGGTTGGGTTCAGGGAAGGGTGGGCGGGTCAATCGGTGGTTTTTAAAATACTATTGGTTGGGTTTAGGGAAGGAGGAGGGTGGGTCAGTTGATCAGTCAGTCAGTCGACAGCCTCTGGTGGATTTACGTGAGAACAGCAAGCGCGACTGGAACTCGGGAGAGAAATTTGAGCTCTGAAAAGGCATACACAGCAGCCTCTGGTGGATTCGCGAAAACAAAAACTGCAAAAAACGTTGCTCCTGGGACGTATTTACTGGTCTTCAGGAAATGTATATAGAGGTACATTTCCAGAATGAGACTAAGTCTAACTATCATTGCAGGACGACGGGGGATTATATTATACTAAAATGTAAGAATGAGATCATACAAATTAGCCACTAAATCAAAAACTTATGAATTGCCATGAGATTGTTATAGAAATGGCATTTTATTTTTTAGGATTATGATATGGGACAAACAAAGTCTAATCTTAGATAATCATGTTTCGGATGAACAGCAGTCAATGTGGATTGTTTTGCAACTCATAGCTGCTCATTTCACCAGCTTAAACCCAAACGTTTACTGGCAAATGAGAATAAAATCATACTAAAATGTATGAATGGGATCATACAAATTCATACAAATGAGTCATGAAATCTAAAAAAAAAGTTACAAATTACTATGAAATCGTGATAGAAAATCCCTTTTGTTTTAGTGATCTATTTAGGACGCACAAATTGTAATCTCGGATAATCACGTTTAGGGTGGACAGCAGCCAATGTGGACTGTATTGCAGCTCATAAACACTCATTATACACACACACACACACACACACACACACACACACACACATCTTTTTGACCTGAGAACTGACATTTAACGTGTAACATTTATTCTAACTTATACATTTGTTTCTGTGAAGTCTTTGTTTGTTTAGAGGTCTAATGCTATTATTTGCCCTATAACGTTTAATCCATCGTTTAGGAAATCAGCACTTTTAAACATGTATTATGGGATCAGAGATTTCTTGGGGATTTGTTCCATTCCCATGACCTGAAAACAATGTTTATAAGTGCTGCTGTTTCTCTCAAACTATTTCTCTCCTTTCCTTGAACTCAAAATCTATGATCTGAAAAAGAACAGCGTGTTTTGTATACTGATAATGTGCGCTGTATGACACATTTAAAACCTAAGCTGAAAAAAGGTGATCTGACAGGTCCAACATAGGCTCATTGTGAAAACGTAGCCCTATATATGTTTCTGGAGATTGCAAATTATGTAACCAGAAGTACATATGGCTGCATTTCACTTTTGAAACGAAAGCTGTATGGATGGATTTCCCGCTGTTAGCAGATTTCTAGTTATCTCGCCATGTACGTCGGTGCACTTGAGACACAGAGAGGGGTTGACCACGATGACGGGGTTCAAGTCCGGTGAAGAACGGTTCCTTAAAGTAGGTAAGACAAAAACAGAAGGCAAAAATTTAATTAAAAAAGCAAATAACAGGGTGAGAATATGTTAAAAAAAACAGTGATTGGTCCATATTTTACTTTTTTGTACAGAGAGGTCATGTTTTGATCTTCGATTGGTCTCACGCAGTCACGTGATGCGATTTGGCACAGAGTTCTCGAACTGTGAAACACACTAGCTTGCATTTCCGCTTGTGTATGAACGGAAGTTTATGGGACGAAAAGTCCAGTGTCCAGTCCAGTGTCCAACTTTCCTTCACTAACTTTATATTATAAAGATAATCACTAATTAATCTGGATAAGGTTAACCGTAGCTGTACCTGCCATTGTATTTTTCACATAAATAACACTACACAACTAGTCTATAGCCCCTTTCACACCTACAGACCTTTTCGAAAATAACCGGTAGTTTTCCGGAAAGGTCTGTTTGTGTGAACAGGTCCTTTTTGAAAATACAGGTAAATTAGTTCCGAAAATTTTCCAGAAAGAGGAGTTGTAACATTACCGGTAATTTGCCAGGGAAAGTTGCCGGAAAGGGCAAGTTCACGATTAGAACGCACTGACGTGAGATGTCTACTCCAGTCAATCAGGACATTCAGACGCATTCATATCTGCGCTGTTTACGAAAATAAAAGCATTTGAATATTTTTCCAGCCATATTTAGCTGCTAGATGTTAGTCAGATAACGTTTCTGTGTACCTTCTTAATGCCAACTGTGGAAAGAATTATCGATAAAATGCTAATAATAAACGGCTGTTTGTTTACCTTCAAGCTCTGCTTCAGTTGCTTGACGCATGTGCACATGAAGCAGCCAGTGAGCGCCAGCCCACATGTATATTATATACCATCAACCTTCAACAAAAGCCCGACCCCTTCTGTGTTTGCAAATACAAGCGCAGCCGTTTAGAGGCATTTTCTGGTTAATGATGTCTGAATTTACCGGTAATTTGGACGGATGGTGTGAATGTTTTTTTCTGGAAAAATTTTGGAACGTTCTTGCCTGTGTGAACATGAGATTTTTGTGAATATTTACCGGTATTACTGTGTGAAAGGGGCTTATGACTAGTTCACGGTTTATAGGGTAAAATGATTAAAAAATTAAACAAAGAAATGTCTGATATCTCAGATATCACACCATTAACATTAAATGACACTAACATCAAATGAAATGCGGTTAATCAATGGCTAAGTTTGCAGAACAAACATACCAGTAGGACTAAAACAAAATGTAAATTCACAATATTTATATAATTGTACTTACCAAACTTGAATATGAAAAAATTCCTGTCTCTTCAGCTGTCTCATCTGAGATTTAGACATAAAAAAATAATTAAACATTAAAAAAGAGAGCGATTGGTGCAAATTTGACATTTTTGTACAGAGAGGTCATGTTTTAATGTTCGATTGGTCTCACGCAGTCATGTGATGCGATTTGGCCCATCAGAGTTCACCAAACTTGAACTTTGCAACACATCGAACTGCGAAACTTGTCGCACGAGCTTGCATTTCCGGTCTGTCACATTCGCTTGTGTATGAATGGAAGTCTATGGGGCGAAAAGTCGGGGCGGGAAGTCACCGTGGCTTTAAAAGACTTAAAAACATAACAAATTCAAAATGGCACCTCTTTATATATATAATACGTTTAATATTAAAATATTAAATTAAAATTGAAAAATAGATATGACAATATCTAGTCATTGTGAGAAATATTGTAAGAAGTACAAAACCCACAGAACAGATTGTACATCTATTCTGCACAGCTTCACTTTCATTGGCAAAAAAAAAAGTTCTTTCCTCACAGAGCCCTCATCTTCATGTTCCTCCGGTCTCTAATTCATCTTTTCAGACATGTGAGCCTTAAATTGAAATTGCCGCAATTTGTGTTCTGAAGTTGAATGGGACAATCTCTGCACTCTAATAAATTAGGAACATCGAGACGTTCTGATAAAACAGGAAGCAAACAAGACAAATGGAAACAGGGGTGTTGTAATTCCAACTCTATTTGCAGCTCCAGATCGTTTTGTTCTGGTGTTGTTTGTCTGACGTAGGGGCTTACAATTGCCGTTTTCTCACTGCTTTCCATCTTAAAATACCCTTTTCACATGTTTCAGAATTATTGTAGCAAGAGAGTATTTGTGAGGGCATTTGGAATAGAAAGACGCCAATTTATTTCAAGGAAGAGCTACATTTTCTTTTTCTTTTCGTTTTTTAAGTCCAACAGTGTGACGAAATAAAGCGACTAATGAAAATGGTCCACTTCTCTCAGCAGGAGCCACTTTGGTGTTGCCTCTGAGATATGACTCACTTTTGGCAAGGGGTATAAAAATGGATAAAAGTCTGGGTATGGCAAGCTGTTTAAGTATTGATCCATAAACTAATGATTAATTATTAAGTACTTTATGAAGTACCTTTATAAAGATATTAGTACTTTATTTCTTAGATAACATTATTTGTTTATTCTAATACTTTTTTCATTAGTAACCAGTAACTATTCAAGTCACAAATTTAATATTTTTGCCAAAAATCTATAGGGATCTGTAGTTGACATATCAGCTATTCAGTTTTGACTATTATGTATTCATGTTTTCAATAATACATACTGTTTATATATTAGTCGCTATTCATTGCATTCTAGTTGTTTTGTATCTACAGTGGGTGACACTTCAAAATGACCATTACCGCCGTGTGTGGTGCGACCGCTGGACTAAGAGATAAAGAAAATGTTTTTAGGTGTAACAGCAGTATCTGTACATCTACTAACTAGTTACTATCACAGGATACAAACAAAATATTGATACCTAATGGCTAAGTATTTAAAATTTAACAGCTGCAAGATCTCTCGATATGCAATTAAATTATAATTATTAATCGTTAATAAGTTGTTAATAAGTTTAACAACAACAAAAATTATATCTCTTTAAACATAACTTACCATCATTAACTTTATATTATAAAGATAATCGCTAATTAATCTGGATAAGGTTAACCGTAACTGTACCTGCCATGGTATTTTTCACATAAATAACACTACTCAAGGCGACGCGGTGGCGCAGTAGGTAGTGCTGTCGCCTCACAGCAAGAAGGTCACTGGTTCGAGCCTTAGCTGGGTCAGTTGGCAATTCTGTGTGGAGTTTGCATATTCTACCCGCGTCGGCAAGGGTTTCCTCCGGGTTTACTCCGGTTTCCCCTACAAGTCCAAAGACATGTGGTACAGGTGAACTGGGTAATCTAAAATTGTCCATAGTGCAGTGTTTCCCAACCCTGTCCCTGAAGGCACACCAACAGTACACATTTTCAAGCTCTCCCTAATCCAACACACCTGAATCAACTCACCAGAATATTAGAAGAGACTCCAAAACCTGAAGTGAATGGGTGAGATAAGGGAGACATCCAAAATATGTTCTGTTGGTGTGCCTCCAGGAACAGGGTTGGGAAACACTGCCGTAGTGTATGTGTGTGAATGAGAGTTTATGGGTGTTTCCCAGTGATGGGTTGCAGCTGGAAGTGCATCCACTGCGTAAAACATATGCTGGAAAAGTTGGCGGTTCATTCCACTGTGGCGACCCCAGATTAATAAAGGGACTAAGCTGAAAAGAAAATGAATGAATGAATGAATGAACACTACACAACTAGTCTATGATTAATTTGTTTTATTAAGTAAAATGATTAAAAAATTAAACAAGGAAACATTTGATATCTCAGATATCACACCATTAACGTTAAATTACAACACAAACATCAAATGAAATACGGCTTATCAATGGCAAAGTTTGCAGAGTTTGCTCAGGAAACAACAAACATGCCATAGGACTGAAACTTAAATTCACTTAACTACATAAAACAATTGTATATTCTTATAATTTCATTAACCAAACTTATTTATGAAGAAAATTCCAGTCTCTTCAGCTATTAAAGATGTTTCAAAGCAGATCTGTTTACATTTTTAAAACACATTTGCACTGATTTCAGGTGTTGTTTATTAAGTATTATTGTATTTATGTTTGTTTTTGTGTTTTTTGTAAGGTGACATTGGGTGTCTATAAAGGCACATAATAATAATAATAATAATAATAATAATAATTTTCCCAGAGATGGGTTGCGACTGGAAGGGCATCCGCTACGTAAAATATGTGCTGGATAAGTTGGCGGTTCATTCCGCTGTGGCAACCCTGGATTAATAAAGGGACTAAGCCGAAAAGAAAATGAATGAATAATAATAATAATTATTATTATTATTATAATTATAATAATTAGTATTAATTGTATTGTTATTATTGTTGTTGTTATTATATAATACATTCATATAGTATATACTATAATCAAATTATAATGATAATATACAAATTAAAATATATTAATAATAATAATAATAATAATAATAATAATAATAATAATAACAATAATAATAATAATAATAATAATAATAATAATAATAAATAAATAAATAATAATAGGGCAACGCGGTGGCACTGGTTATTGGTTCAAGCCTCGGCTGAGTCAGTTGGCATTTCTGTGTGGAGTTTGCATGTTCTCCCCGTGTTCATGCGGGTTTTCTCCGGGTGCTCCAGTTTCCCCCACAAGTCCAAAGACATGCATTATAGGTGAATTGGGTAGGCTAAATTGTCCGTAGTGTATGAGTGTGAATGAGTGGGTATTTCCCAGTGATGGGTTACAGCTGGAAAGGTATCCACCGCGTAAAATATATGCTGGAAAAGTTGGCCATTTATTCCATTGTTGCAACCCCTATAATAATAATAATAAAGGGACTAAGCCGAAAAGGAAATGAATGAATGAATAATAATAATAATAATAATAATAATAGTAATAATAATAATAATAATAATAGTTTTATTTCCCTATTATTGTTATTATTGTTGTTGTTGTTGTTATTATATAATACATTCATATGGCATGTACTATAATAAAATTATAATAAAAATATACAAAATAAAATATATTAATAATAATAATAGTAAAATATTATTATTATTATTGTTGTTGTTGTTGTTGTTGTTGTTGCTATATAATACATTAATATAGTATATACTATAATAAAACAATAATAATAACAATAATATACAAATTAAAATATAATAATAGTTATTTATTAGTATTAAGAATACTAATAAATAAGAACTAGTATGTAATGATCTAGTATAGTACTTCATTTAAAACAAACCATTTCTAACATTTAAGGAGTAGCCGCATAAAAAATATACTATTTCCTTATATTAATTGAACGTTAAAACAGCTTGCCATACACTGGGTGCCTTCAGGTTTTGAATGTTTGCTGCGTTTCTTGTATGCCCGGAAAAGTACGCGCTTCAAAACACCCTCCACTGCGAGGCAGAAGGTCACACACAGGAGGAGGCAGAACTGTGTGAAATGCACACGTCGTCTCCGCCGGTGCTCACACAACCAATTAACAGAGGAGAAGGGTGTGAGGACTGCTGTGTTGACAAAGCGTTCTGGTTCCCTCGTGAGTTGTGCGACTCCCAGATCACCGGCGTGCCATGTTTTTTTCACGTGTGCCTCGTTTCCTCGCCCGACTGCACAGACTGGCTTTATTTGTAGTGAGCGCTGCAGTCATTACAGTCAAGGTGACCCAGCATTTGCATACAGAGTGATGCGGATAGCGGATGAATGTAAAGAGACGATGAGTCTGTTTGATGCTGTACACTGTTTTGTTAAGTCGGTAGTGTGTTTATTAACATAAACATATTGAAAACCCATCTCTTTTATTTGACATTATTTGTGTGCAAAATCACTTTTCCTGTTACTCTTTTAGCAGGTTATTGGGTCACACTTTATTTTGATGGTCCGTTTGTTAAATTTAAGTGACATTGCATCTACATGCCAACTAATTCTCATTAGATTATAAGTAGACTGTTAGGTTGAGGTTAGGGTTAGTGTAAGTTGACATGTACAAAGTTTCTTATAGTCAGTTAAATGTTGAAGGAGCATTATCAACAGATATTAAGCAGACTTAATACTCAAGTGGACCATCAAAATAAAGTGTTACCGGTTATTGCTTCCTGCCTTAAAATTTTTAGTTGAATCAAATTAACTTTTTTAGTCATCTCAACTTATAATATTACGTTAAACTTTGTATAGCTAAAAACATGTTGTTGAAACCTGATTAACCTCTTATAATAAGTTAAAGTATCATAAAACATTTGTTGGCAATGGCTTTTGGTTATTGGTTTTATACAAGGTTTTTGAAATATATACACTCACCGGCCACTTTATTAGGTACACCTTACTTGTACCAGGTTGGACCCCCTTTTGCCTTCAGAACTGTCTTAATCCTTAGTGGTACAGATTCAACAAGCTACTCTAAATATTCCTCAGAGATTTTGGTCCATATCGACATGATAGCATCACGCTGTTGCTGCAGATTTGTCGGCGGCACAACCATGATGTGAATCTCCCGTTTCACCACACCCCAAAGGTGCTCTATTAGATTGAGAACTGGTGACTGTGGAGGCCATTTGAGTACAGTGAACTCATTGTCATGTTCAAGAAACCAGTTTGAGAGGATTCGCTCTTTATGACATGGCACGTTCTCCTGCTGGAAGTAGCCATCAGAAGATGGGTACACTGTTGTCCAAAAGGATGGACATGGTCAGCAACAATACTAAGGTAGACTTTGGTGTTGACACAATGCTCAATTGGTACTAATGGGGCCAAAGTGTGCCAAGAAAATATCCCCCACACCATTACACCACCACCACCAGTGTGAACCGTTGATACAAGGCAGGATGGATCTATGCTTTCTTGTTGGTGACGCCAAATTCTGACCCTACCATGTGAATGTCACAGCAGAAATCGAGACTCATCAGACCAGGCAACATATTTCCAATTTTCTTTTGCCCAATTTTGGTGAGCCTGTGCAAGATTGTATCCTCAATTTGCTTTCCTTAGCTGACAGGAGTGGCAACCAGTGTGGTTTTCTGCTGCTGTAGCTCATCCGTCTCAAGGTTGGACATGTTGTGCATTCAGAGATGCTCTTCTGCATACCTCAGTTGTAATGAGTGGTTATTTGAGTTACTGTTGCCTTTCTATCAGCTGGAACCAGTCTGGCCATTCTCCTCTGACCTCTGGCATCAACAAGGCATTTGCACCCACAGAACTGCCGTTTACTGGATATTTTCTCTTTATCAGACCATTCTCTGTAAACCCTAGAGATGGTTGTGCGTGAAAATCCCGGTAGATCAGCAGTTTCTGAAATACTCAGACCAGCCCGTCTGGTACCAACAACCATGCCACCTTCAAAGTCACTTAAATTCACCTTTCTTTCAGATTGATTTGTTTTAAAATTTTTGACTTAATAAAATAGCATTTAAAGGCAATCACTGAACTGTTAATTACTAATTCATTCAGAACAGAGATGAATTTATAAATGAAACAAATTCAGAAATTCAACACTGAACTATTCATTTAGTTGAATTATTCAAATTAGAAATGTAATGAATGACCACATATAAATAAGTGAATGTTGAATCATTCACTCAACTGATTCATTCAAAACTAATCATTCATAAAGTATCTTTCTTTATACAGTTGTTGAATTTTTTGCTCAACCAATTGAATAAAATACAAATTTATTCAGGAAAGAAACAAGTTATCATTATAGCTCAATAATTAGACTATTTATTCAACCCCTCATTCATTCATTTTCTTGTCGGCTTGGCCCCTTTATTAATCTGGGGTCGCCACAGTGAAATGAACCGCCAACTTATCCAGCATTTGTTTTACGCAGCGGATGCCCTTCTAGCTGCAACCCATCTCTGGGAAACATTCACACACACTCATTCACACTCATACATTACGGACAATTTAGCCTACCCAATTCACCTGTTCCACATGTCTTTGGACTATGGGGGAAACTGGAGCACCCGGAGGAAACCTACGCGAACGCAGGGAGAACATGCAAACTCCACACAGAAATGCCAACTTAGGTGAGGTGACAGCACTACCTACTGCACCACTGCGTTGCCATTTATTCAACCCATTTGTTCGAAAAAGTCCAGAAATGCCTATAATCCAAAATAGCTAACTGAATCATTGAATTATTCACTCAACTAATTGATTAAAAAACAGATTACTTTAGAAAATAAACAAGTGGTCTTCTTTATAAAATCATTATACTCATTGTTATTTTAACTATTTCATTCAAAATACTGATTCAAGACGAAAACAAATTGCCTTTATGAGTGAATCACTGCATCATTCACATGCTGATTCATACAGTTTACTGATTCATTCAAAAACCAAACAAGTTCCTTTGTTTATATAAGCTGAACTATTTAGTCTACCCATTCATTTACAGTGAATCTGGAAAGTATTCATAGCGCTTCACTTTTTTCAAATTTCTTTTGTTACAATCTTATTCCAAAATGAATTAAATTAATTTATTTCCTCAAAATACTACACACAATACCCCAAAATGGCAATGTAAAAAAAAAAAATTTGAAATTGTTGCAAATTTATTACAAATAAAAAGCTGAAAAATCACATGTAAATAAGTATTCACAGCCTTTGTCGTGAAGCTCTAAATTGAGCTCAGGTACATTCTGTTTCCACTGATCATTCTTGAGATGTTTCAGCAGCTTAATTGGAGTTCACCTGTGGTAAATTCAGTTGATTGGACATGATTTGAAAAGGCATACACCTGTCTATATAAGGTCCCAGGGTTGACAGTGCATGTCAAAGCACAAAGCAAGCATGAAGACAAAGATGAAAAGATGAATGCAGCAATGTACAGAGACATTCTGAATGAAAACCTGCTTCAGAGTGCTCTTGACCTCTGGGGTGACGGTTCATCTTCCAGCAGGACAATGACCCTAAGCACACCACCAAAATATCAATGGAGTGGCTTTACAACAACTCGGTGAATGTCCTTGAGTGGCCCAGCCAGAGCCCAGACCTAAATCCTATTGAACATCTCTGGAGAGATCTGAAAATGGCTGTTCCCATCCAACCTGATAGAGCTTGAGTGGTACTGCAAAGGGGAATGGGCAAAAGTTCTCAAAGACAGGTGTGCAAAGCTTGTGGCATCATATTCAAAAAGACTTGAGGCAGTAATTGCTGCCAACGGTGCATCAACAAAGTATTAAGCAAAGGCTGGGAATACTTACTGTATGTACATGTGATTTTTCAGCTTTTTTATTTTTAATAAATTTGCAACAATTTCAAGAAAGCTTCTTTCACATTGTCCTTATGGAGTATTGTGTGTAGAATTTTGAGGAAATAAATTAATTTAATCCATTTTGGAATAAGGCTGTAACATAAAGACATGTGGAAAAAGTGAAGCGCTACAGTATGAATACTTTTCGGATGCACTGTAAACCACTGATTTATTCAAGTGATGAAGATTCAAACTTCAAAACACACACATTTAGCAGCGTGATCATCTTTGTTAGTCAGTGATTCACTTATTTATTCATATATTTTAATGAAACGCTTAATGTATCAGCTTAATAAGACTTGTTTAGCAGATCTGCATGGACAGAAGGAGGAATCGCTGATCACTAGACATTTAAAAGAGGCTAGCATCTATTTTCTAAACTATGCAAATGAGGAATGAGAACGGCTCTTAAATAACGCTGTCCTCCATTCTACTTCGTAAACCACGAGAGAAGCTCACTGTGCCAAAATGAGGCATTATTTATCTTGTGCCTTGCATGTGTGGAGCTCACTTAATTCAGCAGTAAACAACTGAATGCCCAAATGAGCAGAAATAGCGCTGTTGTTTGTTCAAGGTCAGACGTTTACATGAGAAAATGGTCAGAGGAAATAATTGTTTAATTCCCATTGCTTAGCGTCGTATAAATTATCTCTCCTCCATGCATAACCACAGTTTGTTGGTGGGATTTTTTGTGAGGTTATTAACATTAATTATGATTATAGATTAATAGTAATATTGTTTAGTTTCTTCTATCAACCTTTTTGCTTCATATTCCAAACATATTCTATACTCCAGAAGCAACAGGTGTTCATTTTGTTTTTACAGTATATGATTTCTTCGACTTTCAAAGTGTTATTTACAAAGGTCATGTTTTTATTTCTGATTAGATAGCTATCCAGTTTAGAAAAAAACAAGTGTAAATGCCCTATGAAACACATTTGAGAAGGATAGAAATTAGATTGTTTAAACCAGGAGGTGTTTTTGGGTAAAGAAACTAGTGGTCTTCTTTATAATCTTTGTTAACCAGTTCATTCAAAATACTGATTCAAGAAAAAAGTAGCCTTTATGAGTTAAAAATAATAAAATAAAATATGATGTATCTGAAACTACAGTCAACATAACCTAGTTAAATTTATATACATATGATTTTAAGACAGAATTTAAATCTATTCCACCAAGAGACAATTATGTTAATGCAAGCTTTTTCCTAATGCCGATATCTATCCGATCATAGAAAATGCATGAAGTGACCAAGTGTAAACAGGCTCTATAAATCTTCTTTATTGTTCTACTAGAGTCTTCTACATATTTGATAATAAATATGTTTTCCTTAAATTTCCTTAATAATAATAAAACAATAATCACAAATTAATACAGAACTTAATTTAGTTTAAACTGTCTAATCCTTCACCCGAGGCTGGGGGGACTATTATCATATTGCACAAAATAAGACAATAAAATCACAGCTTTCATCATTTGCAAACTTTTTTTTTGTGGAAATCTTTTATGCATGCACAGTTCCCTGCAGAGATATAAAAAAATCAATGCTTTGTATTTCACTCGTGCATATCCATCAATCCACTCTTAAATGAGAGAATGATTGCATATACTTAAGCATGTTTATATGCTGAAGACTGCTGGCTGCTCCCCAGCGTGTAGTTCAGATTCAGTTTGAAAACATTCACTCACACTTGGCTCGCGTTTCCCCCATTAAGTTCCAAGATGAACCTGTGGTCGTAACCGAAGAACAAAACACTATTTGAAAATAATAATAACCAGACTGAAGCAGTTGATGACCGCCGAGCGCAGAATGAGAAAAACGCCGCCTTTGCATTCCAACTCAAAACATATGCTTTGAAAAGCAGTCTAGTTGAACTTTGGATTGTTGCTGGAGCACAATTATGTTTTCAAGTACCTTTTATTGCTTGGTTTTGAGGGAGAAGTTGAGAAATGCTACACCACGTAATTTACCGTTGAATGACATTTCAAAAGATGATCCTAATGTTTGCCTTTTGCTTTCATTTTTAATAGCATCCAGCAGAGCACTGAAAGTTTTTCTGTCGTCAAGACTGAAAATCTATTTTTCATTTCTGTTTGAGACCTTTAAAAAGTTAGAAAATGATGTATTTACTTGCAAACCTTTTTAACATGAAAATTGCCTTCTTAGCTCTTGATTAAAAAGACTAATTTGCTCATTTGCAAGTTAATGCAATAAATTATGTGACCTTTTTTCCATGTACTCACACACTAGGAGATTTAGTTTATAGTGTTAAAAGACTTTTAATAATGCAATCAAGTTTTAGGCTTAATTTGATGCCAGAATATACAGTATTATCTCTCATTTGTCAATAAAATGCTATTAAAATTATATCAAAAATATTCATATGAATTTAAGTGAAGTTTATTTATAAACTATTTTTGAGAGAATCACATGCTTGTGATTGCTTGTGGCTGCTCCCGCATTATCCAATTTATGATTTAACAATCGGACGATTCCTAACCCAGTATAAATACCCTAAGTTTCATATAACGGCCATCTTTATTTTAAAGAATCCCCCTTCCAACCCTACTTCTTCTTTCCTAGATGGGTGGCACGTTGGCCCAGTGGTTAGCACTGTTTCCTCACAGCAAGAACGTCACTGGTTCTAGTCCTTACCAAGCCAGCCAACGTTTCTGTGCAGAGTTTACACGTTCTCCTCGTGCTCACGTGGGTTTCCTCGGGTTCCCCGGTTACCTCCCACCATCCAAAAGCAACTTTAGTTAACTGACTAATCCAAATGGGCACCATAGACATGCTCCTTGTAAGTAGTTATCTCTTAAGAGCAATTACTATCTGTTCATTAGCTACTACAGCAGGGAAGTTTTAAGATCTACCTGAGCTCAAACTCCCCTCTCGCCTTGCAAACAGGAGGGAGCCCTGGGCTCGGGGATCTTAGGGCTCTGTCCCAGGACAGCATGCCAAACAAGCTTTCATAATCAATCATCAGCTAAGGGCAAACTCTTAAATTCACACAAAACTATAAATATTTTTTCTCCAGTTTATAAAATACACATTCATTCATTTTCTTTTCAGCTTAGTCCCTTTATTAATCTGGGGTCGCCACAGCGGCATAAACCACCAACTTATCCAGCATTTGTTTTATGCAGCAGATGCCCTTCCAGCTGCAACCCATCCCTTATTCCCACACACATACACTATGGAAAATTTAGCCTACCCAATTCACCTGTACCACATGTCTTTGGACTGTGGGGGAAACCGGATCACCCAGAGGAAACCCACGCGAACGCAGGGAGAACATGCAAACTCCACACAGAAACGCCAACTGACCCAGCTGAGGCTCGAACCAGCAACCTTCTTGCTGTGAGGTGACAGCACTACCTACTGCGCCACTGCGTCGCCCCTATAAAATACACAAAAAAATTATAATTTAATTTATAACTTATTTTATTTCAACACATTTTTAAACATAATAGTTTCTAATAACTAATGACAGTTATTTCGCAGCATACTAATAGTTTTAACTAGGTTAATTTGGTTAACTAATGCCAAGTTCAGACTACATAATTTTCAAAGTAGTCGTGTCACAAATGTTTTTACACTGCATGACTATCGGTGCTATGTTTACACTGCAAGATGGATCGGCCACAGGGAGTTTCACACTGCATGACTTTACAATAAGAAGAATCACCGACAACTTTTTTCCAAACTAAGTCTCACAACCAAACATACGCGAGAAGTGACATGGAAACAACTCGAGGTCAAGTCGTAAATCTTTTGTTATTAACTACATAATGAGAATGAAGCTTTCAGTGGGGTAGAAAATTTACTTATTTTGCTCACCTGGCTTTTTGAAAGTTTTCAACTTTTTTTTTTTGAGCAGGTTGTGGTATTGCTCAGATGACACATCAAACAGATACGGGTGCTCCTGCCAAATTTACACTAGTTTTTCTTTGATTTCCTGAGTTAAAATAAACAGAAAATGACCGCTTTTAACTTCTCTCTCAAGATCGCGTCTTTGATAGTTCACACTGTGTGATTGTTACTCGCATGAACGAGCACCAATTTGCCTGTAATTTTAGGCATT
This sequence comes from Danio aesculapii, assembly GCF_903798145.1. Classification (NCBI taxonomy): domain Eukaryota; kingdom Metazoa; phylum Chordata; class Actinopteri; order Cypriniformes; family Danionidae; genus Danio; species Danio aesculapii. Next base: position 13,836,699 of record NC_079458.1, read on the forward strand.
TGTCTGCGATTTCTCAAAACCTGTCGGCGAGTCAAAATCGGGGCAAAAATCACACAGTCTAAAGTTAGGTTAATTAGGGATTGAATTACAAATGCTTGTCCTGTAGCCAGTGAAAAAATAATTTGTTAGGGGGCTAATAATATTAACTTCAGCATTTTTTTCCATTTATTTATTTTTATTCCAGCCAAACTAAAACAAATAAAACTTTCTCCAGAAGAAAAAATATTAGCTGTATAATATTATATAATAATACAGTATGTGTAAATGCATCACTTGGTAAATATTTGGAAAAAAAATGCATGCTATAAAACAAAAAGTCTATATAAAATCCCTTGTCTTAATAAGTTATTAAGTGAACCATTCATTCCAAAAAATTCACAATAATTCAAACAAATTTCAAATTCATATTTTATTTACAGGGGTGTAAAGTAACAAATTGCAAACACTCAAATTACTGTAATTGAGTAGTTTTTCTCAGGAATTGTAATTTACTAAGTAGTTTTAAAAATGTGTACCTTTTTCCCTTGAGTACATTTTTAGTGCTCTATCAGTACTTTTACTCTACTTCTTTCCTTCAACCTGCAGTCACTACATTATTTCTTTTTTGTCTATGGGGATTGGCTAAAGTAGAAAAATCAGTCCTGCGATACTTGTCCAATCAAATGGCACATAGAAAGTAAATCGCATCATACCGAACAACATCAACTTTTTTAACCACATAAAAAATGTCCAAGAAGATGTCCAAAATCTTTACATGCAATTACTGTTTATAGACTGGATGTCACTGATAAGAAAATAAAGGATGTCGACTGATGACTGAAATCACCAAACAGCCTTAACCAATCACTAAATAGAATGAATGAAGAAAGGGCCGAACAAGTAATGGAAGAAAGCACCAAACGAAGGAAGGAAGGACCGAACTAATGAAGGAACAACAAAATGAATGGAGGAAGGATTCAAGGAAAGACTGAACAGAGTAAGTAAGTAAGTAAGGAAGGAAGGAAGGGAAGGGAAGTAAGAAAGGAAAGAACGGAAGAAGGAAGGAAGGGAATAACAAAGGAAGGAAAGAAGGAAGGAAGGAAGGAAGGAAGAAAGGAAGGAAGGAAGGAAGGAAGGAAGGAAGGAAGGGAAGAATGAAGGAGGGAACCAACGGAAGAACAAAAGAAGGAACAAACAAACAAATGCAGGAAGGAAGGAGGCAACAAATATAGGAAGATCACTAAATGCACTACAGAATGTTACGGTTACACTTTCCTGCACAAACTGCATGTAAATGCATCAACCATATATAGAAATAAAACTTTTATAGCCAAAGAAAATAATTCTTTACTTTATTCATTTCTTTATGTTACTGCCTTATTCCAAAATGGATTAAATCCATTTATTCCCTCTACACACAATACCCCATAATGACAATGTGAAAAAAGTTTTTTTGAAATTGTTGCAAATTTATTAAAAATAAAAAACCTGAAAAATCACATGTACAGTATATACGTATTCACAGCCTTTGCCATGAAAGATTGTCAGGATTGTCTCGAGGCACAAGGCTGGGGAAGGTTACAGAAAAAATTCTACTTCTCTAAAAGCTCCAATGAGCACAGTAGCCTCCATCATCCGTAAGTGGAAGATGTTTGGAACCACCTGGACTCTTCCTAGAGCTGGCCGGCCATCTAAACTGAGTGATCGGGGGAGAAGGGGCCTAGTCAGGGAGTTGATCAATAACCTGGTGGTCACTCTGAGCTCCAGCGTTCTTCTCTGGAGAGTGGAGAACCTTACAGAAGGACAACCCTCTGTGCCAGACAGAAGCCACTCCCTGGAATTTCTCAAAAGGCATCTGACTCTCAGACCATTCATTCATTTTCTTTTTGGCTTAGTCCCTTTATTAATCTGGGATCGCCACAGCAGAATGAACCGCCAACTTATCCAGCACATGTTTTACGCAGCGGATACCCTTCCAGCTGCAACCCATCTCTGGGAAACATCCATACACATCCATTCACACTCATACACTACGGACAATTTAGCCTACCCAATTCACCTGTACCGCATGTCTTTGGATTGTGGGGTAAACCAGAGCACCCGGAAGAAACCCACGTGAACAAGCAAACTCCACACAGAAATATCAACTGACCCAGCCGGGGCTCGAACCAGCAACCTTCTTGCTGTGAGGCGACAGCATTAGCTACTGCGACTACCCACCGCATCGCCCACTCTCAGACCAAAGGAAACAAAATTCTCTTCTCTGGTCTGATAAGACTAAAATTGAACTCTTTGGAGTGAACACCAGGCGTTACGTTTGGAGAAAACCAAGCACCCCTCCTCAGCAGGCTAATACCATCCCTACAGTGAAGCATGGTGGTGGCAGCATCATACTGTGGGGATGTTTTTCAGCAGCAGGAACTGGAAGACTAGTCAGGATAGAGGGAAAGATGAATGCAGCAATATACAGAGACGTCCTGAATAAAAACCTCAGACTGGGGTGACGGTTCATCTATCAGCAAGACTGAGCATGAATGTCCTTGTGACATCATATTTTAAAAGACTTGAGGCTGTAATTGCTGCCAAAGGTGCATCAACAAAGTATTGAGCAAAAGCTGTGAATACTTCTGTACATGAGATTTTGCAGGTTTTTTATTTTTAATAAATTTGCAACAATTAAAAAAAATCTTTTTTTCACATTGTCATTATGTGGTATTGTGTGTAGAATTTTGAGGAAATAAATTAATTTAATCCATTTTGGAATAAGGCTGTAACATAAAGACATGTGGAAAAAGTGAACCGCTATGAATACTTTCTGGATGCACTATATAAAATATGAAAAATATATGTTTTAGCTATACAAACAAAGAAAACATAGAAGTGTTTCTAACAATGTACCTGGTGCTCAAAGAAGAAAGTGTCAGGATTCTGTAAAAAATGTATTTTGGTGGCAGAGTCCAGACAGTAGTTCTGTCTTGTCCTGTATGTTGTGGTCTTGGTGTTGTGTAGAGCACGTGGCTCCATGTTTGCATGTTGCATGCTTTAGTGTTGTGTTTCATATGAACACGCTGTTAATGAGTTCTCTCATTGGCTGTGTGTTCTAGTCCTGATTTCACATGAGCACATGGCTTGTGTTGTCTCCTTGTACTCTCCTGTCTGTTGTCTAGTCCTACCCTCTTTGTTAACCCATTAGTTAATCCAGTTCACTTGTCTGTTAATTAATTATTTCTCCTTTATAGCTCCCTCCTATCTGCTGTCTTGTGCCAATTCATCGTCATTCTTCCTGAAATTCATTTCTTGTTTCTGGCAGATCCAGTCTAGTTTGTCTTTTTAGCTGTATATTTTCCCTCTTGGGTTGTTTTTGTTGTCTTTTTGTTTTATTTTTATTATTAATAAACCCATTATTTACTGCGCTTGAGTCCTCGCTCCCTTTCCCTTCCTGAAAATGTGACAGAAAGAGAGTACCCTACAGGTGGTTTGTCAAGCCCACTCACATGCATGGAGCACATTCACAACTACATAATATATGACCAGGCTGTGTGCAAATGTGGATGCATATGCACAAATGTCCATTTAAAAATAAAGTAGTGACTAGATATGTGGATGCTCATTCAAACAGAAAGTTAACTGACACTATTTTATCTAAAATCGAAGTCACTCAAAAATAATAACACATTTGCAATCGGAAACCCATAGAGTGATATTTTAGATTCTTAGACTTCATCATGCACTGAATTCTTTAAGCTGTCAAGACATGTTTTGACTGACATACTCCATGTTAGCACACACATTCTTAAAGCAATTACAATATTATCACAGACAATGCATATCACACAGCACTACAGTAAACAGGTTGTGTCTACAACTCAATCTACGACTGATTTCTTACATCAGAAAGCCTCAATCGTCTGCCAGTTCTCTTGAACACTGTCTATTGAGCTTGTCATGTTACCTGACAGATGATTGACAGTCACGGGCTGTGCTCTGCTGTTCTGCTGACTTCATTGTGGGCAGATCCAGGCTTGTTTATTATCATAGTAGTAATGTTAAATCTGACGGGAGAGCAACTGTTTGACCCGAAGGAGATGCAATAGAAATAAATGCCCTTTTAAAATGACTGTAGCTGGATATGCGGGTCATAGAGAAAGCCATTTTAATTCACTCTAGTCACGAATATCCTAAAGGCATGCGTGCAGCTGAAAAACTGAGGTAAAAGTGAACTAAAATAATACAAATGTGATATGACATGTAAACAATAGCCGTGTGAGGAGTATGAAAAGTTGCTTACTTTAAAAATGTTTTCCTGTTGCGCTTCCAATCCGGAGATTGAATAGCCTTAATATACTCATTTTAGTTAGATTTTGAGGTCATTTTTTATAAAACAATCCCAAAATGAATTGCTGTCTGATATTGAACCCTAAAAATATATTTTGAAACACCATCGTGCTGTGGGTAGCACGTTCGCCTCACAGCAAGAAGGTAGCTGGTTTGAGCCTCGGCTGGGTCAATTGGCGTTCCTGTGTGGAATTTGTTCTCTTGTTCTTGTTCTCCTTGTGTTGGCATGGGTTACCTGTGGGTGCTCCGGTTTCCCCCATAGTCAAAAGACATGTGGTATAGGTGAATTGGGTAGGTTAAATTGTCCGTAGTGCATGTGTGTGAATGAGTGTAGATGGGTTTTCCCAGTGATGGGTTGCAGTTGGAAGGGCATCCGCTGCGTAAAACATATGCTGGATAAGTTGGCAGTTCATTCTGCTGTGGCAACCCCTGATTAATAAAGGGACTAAGCCGAAAAGAAAATTAATAAATGAATAAAAAGTATAATAGGGCAGCACTGGTATAATTATTTACAAAGTTACTTTTCCATTGAGAAAGTAATGTAAGGGATTACTTTTCGATTTTAGGTAATTTAATTACAGTTACTTATAATGTACTTGTCTTAAATACTGTAATTTAATTTCTGTATAAAAAGTTAAAAAGTTCTGTATAAAAACAACTCAGAGAAGCAATGAAATGTACAACATAATTTCACAACAATTCGTAACTTTTTGATTTAGTGGCTAATTTGTTTGAATTTGTATGAACTCATTCATATGTTCATATTTATATAGTATTTATAAATATAAATATAAGTATTTATATTGGTCCCTTGTTTATCATAGTAACATCCACGTGGGATAAAAGAACGGCATTTTAACTCTTTCATGAAACGCAGTTGCCGTTTATTGTATAGTAAGTTGGACTCATTCAAAGTAGCGCCACTGCGCAAAAAATCGTTATGAATGCATGTTACACTTCCAACTGTACAGTGTGTTTTCTTTTTCTTATAATGCACTCTTTTGAGGTAAGGGATGTTTTCATTTGCCATTCATTGACAGTCGGACAGGCTCATGCAGTTCATCAAACTCCGTCTTTTAAAAAGTTCATCAAACTCCGTCTTTTAAAATCGAAAAGTCGGTGTATTAGCGCACCGTTACATTAAAAACATATGATTCGATTTGCACCTTCTGATTGGTTCTCGGGACATAGCGGCTTTTGCTGTCAAAGGCAAGTGGCGTTTAGAGCCTTTTGCAAACTAACTGCTATTTCTGAATGCGCTGATGCTGTGATTTAAATTATTTGAAGCAAATCTATTTGTTGTCAATGTACTACGTGCCTAAAGCATTCACTCATTGCTATTCTGCAATAACAGAATTTGTACAGCCTCCTCACTCTTCTGTATTACTCTGCCCACATACAGCGACAAGCAGAGGACACTATACAGTTTGATAAATATTCCAGCTGTTGAACAAAATAATGTACTTTTGAGGCTTTTTTAGGCGAGAATGTAGTTGTTAAGATTTCAACTAGGCAGTTTATTTATAAGAATAGTGCCTATTTTAAAATATTTATAATTTCTGAGAGACGGCGTTGGCGGCCGTTAGCCTTCCATACTGAGCTGACCAAAGACAGTTGACATTGTCAATCCACAAGATGGCGACAGGACCGCATAATAAGCCCTTAGAAGATTATAAGAGCCTAATTTCAGTTACTTCTCTATCCCAGTTCTCAACAGTGTTATTCAGAGACCTCACCCATGAACACCCCCTCCCCCCCGGTCTCCCACATTTTTAGAGACAAATGTTGCTAGGTATGCTGGTAAGTGATATTCTAAGTCGATCTCTCTCTTTTGTATGTTGTAGTGCTATATTTTTACCGATTTACTCGCATATCAGGAATGTGTGTTATGTTAGCAGAAAGAAAGAAGAAATGCCCGCATGTGTTTAACATTTTTCCTTATGGCAAACACAACAGCAATTTGTTAGTGATTGCGCTGCTTTTTTCGAGGTAATTATTGTGATTTCCCGATTGCAACAGAGAAATACTGTACACTATAATACTGTAAGAAGTTATCTTTGTAGACGGATGACATGTCATGTCAAGTTCAGCCTTATCTTAAAATGTCAGCAAAGTCACCTGTTTTGTTATCACTTTAGACATTACGCTAGAGAATCATTCAAACACTAGCTCTAAAGTGACGTTAGTGAATTAGTAACGGCTTCTGCTGTTTTGACGTCAGCTGCAGATGTGAATGAATGGCGGAAGAAAGTGGTTCCTAATACAAAAGGGCTTTTTAGACTCTCTGTGTTTGATTTTCTTTTTATATACTCGATTGTGCCGTCGAACTGTTGTATAAACGCAATATCACACTCGTAGCAATGCGACATGGCTGTACATCAGTACTGGTGGGACGCTAACGCACGCCTCCCACCAGTGCTGATATACCTCCATATCGCACTGCTATGAGTGTAAAATTGCTCATATATATATATATATATATATATATATATATATATATATATATATATATATATATCGGAGAGATGTTTTCAACACATTTCTAAACATAAAAGTTTTAATAACTCATCTCTTATCAGTTATAAGAATTATTTCATTTTTGCCATGATGGCAGTGAATAATATTTTACTAAATATTTTTCAAGACACTTCTAAACAGCTTAAAGTAACATTTAAAGGCTTAATCAGAAATATTGTGAAAAAATCCTTGCTCTGTTAAATATAATTTAGGAAATATTTAAAAAAGAAAAAAAAATCAAAAGAGGGCTAATATTTCTGACTTCAACTGTATGTGTATATATATATATATATATATATATATATATGAAGAGTTTACATGCAAAAACCTCTAAATTCCATCTGAAATTTTCTTCTAAGATTAACATTTTTATCAGGCTCCTTAGTGTAGGTTCAGTAATTTAACTTTTTACAGCAAAGTATAAATCCTTGTCATAGTCTTTAAAGTGAAATAACACAACATAAACAAAGAAGGCTGAGAAAAATGTTCATTTTTGATGGAAATTCCTAATGGCAAATGCAAACCAACCCTCCAAACTCCAAACCATTAGGTCATTAACCCAAATATTTAACCCAAAACAGGCGCTCCACTCCATCTATAATGCCTGACATCATGTTAAAAAACCAGAGTGGCGTGACTGACACTTTCTGTAGGTGAGAAGAGACATGAAAAAACTTCAGCGACGTGTGACAGAAGCTGCTGGTGACAGTTCCTCAGACTTCAGTCACTACCGCCACTAATGGAACAAGAAATACTGCCGTCGCATTGCTGCTGTACTACACTCGTAACTCACGCTCTTACAGTGCGTTAAAGCAGTGTGGCACATCAACTATTTCAAAGATGAAGACATCTAGAGAGCTGACCGCAGTCTACAGCCTCTGATGTACTCACAGCCAAAAGCTCTTTTTTTATTCTGTATTGAGGTGATAAAAGAAGCTTGAAAAAACATCAGTGGTAGACTGTCGGTGAACATATTGATCCCTCAAGTAAAGTCACGTCATTTAAGATTAATGCTTTATAGCAGGAGGTTTTCTGTATTTCAAGATGGAAAAAACAATGTGAGTTGCTTTCAGTTAGAATTAGAGTTCAGTTACTCATTCATTCATTCATTTTCCTTCGGCTTATTCCCTTTATTCATCTGGAGTTGTCACAGCGGAATGAACCGCCAACTTATCCTGAATACGTTTTGCAAAGCAGATACGTTTTACAAAGCAGTACTGGGAAACACCCACACACTCTCACATTCAAACACATACACTATGGCCTATTTAGTTTATTCAGTCCACCAATAGAGTCGAGGAACTATGACGTCAATTTGTATGCAAAAACCCAGAAGCGAGTTTGCATTTTAGCAGTTCCGGTTCTCTCGTCTCAAAGTCAATGGGTTTTTTCAATGGGATCTCAGTTAAATCGCTTAACTAAGGTTCGTGGCTAGCACAAACTCAGGATACTTTCACTATTTATTCTACGATGTAAAACACATCAGTTTTATCACACTCTTGATTTTTTTAATCAGTTACGCTTCTTGAAAAAGACGGTTGCTATTAAGTTTCTAAATGGGACAACAGGCGGTGTCGGAGACATTATACGTCATCGAGCTGAACTGGTCTGGAACGCAGACCGCTTGTGTTGGGCATTTGAATATGTCTGTGAAGTATTTTCATGAGTAGTATTTTATAGTTTGTAGTATTTTTCTAATTGGGAATTCATATTGTGTGTAGTTAATGCCTTCACTTGTAAAAACTGTCAAGACAGATTAATATGTTGATCCTTTATTTTAATTGAACGATGTTATGGGGATTCTGCTTACCAGTGCAGCCTCTTTCCTGCTCACAGTAATGCAAATATGTGAATAAATGTGTGAACACATACATATTAACTGTCATTTTAATGTGATCAATTAATTTTTCTTTGGTTTTTTCATCATCAGAACTGCAATATTAACACTCCCCCATAAAATTTACAGCATATGTGTCTGTATGGGCTGCTTTTTGCTGTGCTTCGTGACAAAAAAAAGAATATTGAATGTTGTTCTATGCTGGAACTTGCAGGCATATGGACTTGTCCCACACGCCTCATTTCTGTCGTCTATTACTAAGGTAAGCCGGCTGTATGCACGCGAGCAATGTACTTATTTAGTCTTATGATAATACTATGTAGGCACATTTATACATACATTTTAAAACCTTTACAACAACCGTAAAGCAAAGCAAAATGTATTTCCCACGTAAAAAAACTATCCAAAAGGCACATAGGTCTATGTGTTTTTGCATATTTATTTGTTTATAATATAGCGTGGATTATAATATAATAAACCAAGAGATTCAATCATTGTCATGGACCATATTTCTAAAAAAAGGTTTAAAAGTTGTCTATAGCAGGGTGGTGCAGACATCACAGGCGAGCGCACTGAAGGCACTGTTGTCCGTTCATAACCTAATGTTAGCTTTTCAGTTCTTTTATTTGCATTTAAGATCCAAAAGTGCTTAAAGTTATATTTTTGTGTGAGGATTATCCAGTTGGACAAAACATGAAAGTGTAATGAACTGTGTTTGAACACAGAGCTTATTATTTGCAATCTTCGAAAAGCATATGGAAAAATCCTATGGGGATTTTATCGAGGGAAACAGTTTTATGCTAACAGCCGATTAGCCTACAAGGTGACGTCATAGTTCCTCCACTCTACACCGCATGTCTTTGGACTATGAGGGAAACGGGAACACGGGGAGAACATGCAAACTCCACACATAAATGCCTACTGACCCAGCCAGGACTCGAACCAGTGACCTTCTTGCTGTGAGCCAACAGTGCTAACCACTGAGCCACTGTGTCACCCCCTGTATTTTATTATATTGACAAAAATATTCCCAGTGCAACATAAGACTGGTCTTATATACTGGTCATAAATACTGTATATCAAAACTAACCTTATATATAATTGATTTATTGTTGCTTAATACCGTATTTTTTTTCTTTTATATCAGTTTTATTTTCTCGCAAAAGCCTCTGGTTCATCAGTTTGATCTCCTCCACACTTATAGATCCCTTGTATGTATTTTTCTGTAGAAAGAAATGCGTCTGCTTTCAGCCCAAGGACATTCTGCAGCAAATCTTCAACACTCAGTTGGCCTTTCTGGACAGAGCATGTGATTGTAATCAATGAAAGGATTCCCACTCTGACGCTCGGCCGCTTCGTCTCTGTGATTATATCAGCTCTGCTCTCTGAGGATGAAAGTAAGGCCTCGCTCTTCTCATGAACTCCTCATCTTTCATAAAATCACTGTCCCTATTGGCCGAGAGCCCTCTTGAGTCACGCCATTCGGAGGTCATATTTCTCCATGCTGAATAATTCATTTCTCCTGTCTTATGCTGCGCATCAGGGTCAGTTTTAAAGGTGATGCAGCACATATCTGCACATGAGCTGTTTAGCCGTAAGCGGCGGGAATCAGACAAACAAATTCTAAAACCTGTCATGTTTTTTTTAAGATTCTAATGTGATCCGCAGTATTTCCACTGAATGCATTTCAAGCACATTGTTTGCTTACAGCTACAGTTCTCCCGGAAATGAAAGTTGAGTTATCATTTACTTGCCCTCCACTTTTTTA